>NC_056737.1:381792055-381954555 GCF_019279795.1 Protopterus annectens | reverse complement strand
TTAGGAGTCAGTCTCTCCAGTTAGTCTTATAATTTAATAAAGTTGTTAAAATCACTAAAGGCCTAGGCAAGCCTACATTAATATAGTAGAAGACGAGCCATATTAACGTTTCCGGTTACATAGGATCATAGGAAGTTACCAGGCTGTTAGCCCTGAGGCCTTTATAAGCCTAGGCAAGAGTTTAGCCAAGTCAGCACCTGATGCCCCAGTCCAGCAGGGACACAGGTGGAATCCCATGGGTGTATTTTCTGTTTACCATCCAGTTATCCAGGTTTTGCATAAAAAAAGGATAATGAGGTACTCTACTTGACTTGGAAAGGGAGTCTATTCCACAGATGGGGGAGTCCCTGGGACCCATATTTTTCCCGCCAACAAGTCTTGTTGATGTCATAGAACAGGTTGAGGTCGCATGTGCAAGTTACTTGAATGGAGCTTGACTTGCGGATGTGCAGCAGTCCCATCAAGGCGGGGTCTGAGATATCTTTGTATGCCAGACAGATGTCACCTCTGAGGAGTCTGTATGACACTGAGTAGAGCGACAGGGCTTTTAGCCTGTCAGTGTAGGATAGATGTTTGAGGCCCTAGATTCTCCTGGTGAGGAACTTCTCTGGTCTCTGCAGCTTCTGCATGTGCTTTTTTGAGGTACATGCCAAAAGGAGAGTTGTACTCAGTAATGGGCCTTGTAAGGGAAGAATACAGGGATATCATTACCTCCTTGTCCCTGGATGAGATACCCTTACTTATAAGGTGGACCATGTAGAAAGCTTTCCATACAACGAAAACAACATGGTGTTCTAAAGTCAGGTTGCTATCAACCTGGATGCTCAAATCCCTCACGACAGGCTCTGTGCTTAGGATGTTGTTATTAATGTGATAATTTATGGGGGTGTCACTTTCCCCAAAGGGGATGATGATGCATTTTTTGGTATTCAGCTTGAGGACATGTTTCTGGCACCAGTCATGTGTTTAGGTAAGACACTGTTGGAGAATGTTCACATCACTAGGGGAGTTGATGACCGTGCACAACTTGCAATCATCTGCAGACTTGGTCAACCATAGCCCATTGTTTTTGGCCTGCACCTCAGAAAAGTATATCCCAAATAACAGAGGTCCTAAGACTGATCCTTTGGGTATGCTGTTCATTACGGGTCTACTACTTGAGGTGGCTTTCCCTGTTTTGACTAGGTGAGTTCTACCAGTGAGACAGTTTGCTACCCATCTGGTTACATATGGATTGATTCCTAGCTGAGAGAGTTTATCTAGTATGCCTGAGTGGGGAATAGTGTTGAAGGCTTTGGCCAGGTTAAGGTAGTTGGTGTGCACTCTCTTCCCTCGTCCATGGCTTTGGTGGCTGTCTCAAAGAAGTCGACTAAATTTAACAGACATGACCTCCCCTTGACCAAGCCAGACTATGTGATCGAGTGTTTGGCAGTGTCCTTGTTAATGAGGTCCATGATAATCTGTTATGTAGCCTTACAGATCAGGCTAGGTAGGCTAATGGGTCTATAATTTCTTGGATTGGTGGACTCTCTACCTTTGTGCAAAGGGATGAGAGTGGCTGTCCTCCACTCAGCTGGGATGAAGCCAGTATTCAGGCTTTGGTTGAATAAGGCATCTAACGATGCTGCAAGTTCCTGCCTGAGTTCATGTAGGATGCAGCCTTGGATGGTATCAGGTCCCATGGAGGCTGTATTTTTTACCTTTGAGAGGGCAGTAATGACCTGTTCCATAGAGATAAGGGAGGCAGGTACTGAGAATGTCCTGATTTGCTGATGGGGGGGACAGTGGGGTGAAGCTTTTGCTGAATCTGTCAACCAACAAGTTAGGTATATCTACGGCATTTGTGTATGAGGTGTCCTTAACCACCAATTCTAAGCAGATCTGGGTGCTGTGGACATATGTGATGAAGGCTTTATAATTGTTTCTAAGTAGATGTGGCCAATTTGTACTCTTGTTTGCTTTGGAGGATTTCACTAGTGTTCTTATTTGGTGTTCAGGCTAAGGAGAGCTTGCTTCCAATTAGGCACCTGCTCCTTTTTGGTCCTGACAGCATTTTTTTCCTTTTATTATAGAGTTTATTTATTACAGATATCCACATGCATTATACATCAGATGTGCATTTTTATAATGACACTCAGTCCAACAATACATAAATTGCTCAAGTCCTTCCTTCCCTTAAACCTCACTCTTCCTCCAGAACATTATTCTGCATGTATTGCTCCCATGATTTCCATTTATTTCTGTGTAATTTGCTCCTTTTCGTTTCAACAGATCCCCCGTCCAGTTCTTTTATCTCTGTTGCAATATTCAGTACTTCAAATACAGTTGGTTTAGACGTTTTCCTTTTTTTAGTAATTGCTGTTTTGGCAGCTACCAGAATTAAACTTAACAGGGTCATTTATTTATTTTATTTTTATCTATTTTATTTTATTTTACATTTGTTAACCTAGCTAGTCTAGCTGGATACATGTCCATTTTCAGTAGAAGCCCGGGGAGAAAAGCTCCAGGAAAGACATAAAATAGACATATCAAAGTCATAATACATCCAATTAAAAATACAAAAGGTGATAAATGGACAAATTAGAAGATACAAATGTTATAAAAACAAAAAAATATATATAATTTTTTTTTTCTCTCTTTCTCTCTCACTGTCTCTCAAATGCAATAGACAGTGAGGATATACAGTATATACATACATTTGATTAGCAATGTTATGGTATTTTGTATCAGTAGGGGAGTATTAGAAGTTTCAGAGAAGTTATTAGTTTAGAAGGAAGGAAGTTAGTCAGGGTTAGTACAGGTGCATAGCCAGTGTGTCTTAAGAAATAGCTTTAGTTTCTTTTTAAAGAGTGAAAGAGAAGTTTGAGTTGTAAGTTCAGTAGGTAATAAATTCCATAGCTTGCCTACAGAGTTAGAGTATAGGGAGTCACCTGATGAATTATTGGATCTAGAAGTGTTGATCAGCAGTTTGTTTGAGGAGCGTAAGTTTTTGAGGTTTTTGTAAGGTGTAATGATGGTAGAGAGTATTGGAGTGTTGTGGGGTTGGTGCAGGGACTTATGGACAATGGTAAGCTGGAGAAATTGAATATGGTTAAGAAATTCTAGCCAGTCCAGTTGTTTTAGGTTTAAACAGTGATGAGTTCTGAAGGGAGAGCCTGTTGCAAATCTAGCAATGTTATTATAGGATGTTGCCAGTTTGTTGAGGTTATTTTTTGAAAGGTTAGTATATATAGGGGAAGCATAAAGTAGAGTTGAGATTAAGTGGGTTCTGGCTATAGTGGTCCTAGCTACTGGTGTAAGAAAGGGCTTAATTCTATAAAGAGATCCTAGTTTTTTGTTAACTGATTTTATTGTGCTGTTTATATGACTATCAAAGTTTAGGTTGTTGTCAATTGTTATTCCTAGGAGTTTAGTAGATGTGTCGGGGGTAATAACAGTTCCATCAGTAGATGTGTCGGGGGTAATAACAGTTCCATCAGTAGATGTGAGTGTAAGGTGAGTAGGGGTGGAGTTTCGGGTTGGTGTGAAGAGTAGCAGTTTAGTTTTTTTGGGGTTAAGCAGGAGGCATCGGTTTGAGAACCATTGTTCTACAGTGTTGAAAGCTTGTTGGATAAGAGATTTAAGTTCAGTTTGAGAGGTGGCTGTACAGATAATAGTAGAGTCATCTGCATATTGAATGCAGATGGTATGAGGGATTGCTGATTGAAGGTCATTAATATAGATGGAAAATATAAGTGGGCCTAAAATGGAGCCCTGTGGAACACCAAGGGTAATAGGAAGGTTACTAGAGAGTTTGTTTTGCCAGAGTACAGCCTGTTGACGGTTTTCAAGGTAAGATTTGAACCAATTTATAGCTAGGAAATTAAGTGAAAGTGATTTCAGAATGTGTATTAGGAGTTGGTGATTAACCATATCAAAGGCTTTAGATAAATCAATAAAGACAGCAGAGGAAAAAATATTATTGTTGCGGTTTTTGTTGATGCTGTCTGTGAAGGATAGTAGGGCAGTGGTAGTGCTGTGAAAAGGTCTAAAACCATGTTGGCAGTTGGCAAGGAGGTTGTTATGGAGAAGGTGGTTTAGAAGTTGCTTATGGATGCATTTTTCCATAATTTTTGCAAGAGGGGATAACAGAGCTATAGGACGAAAGTTAGAGTAGTCATTGGAGTGACCTCCTTTGTGTAGTGGGATAATATGGGAAATTTTCCAGATGGATGGGATAGTCCCCTCATATATGGTTCTGTTGATGAGTATGGAAATGGGGTAAGCAATGGCTTTAGCTCCTTTTTGTAGAAATTCTGCAGGGAGTTGGTCTGCTGATGGGGTGGTAGGTTTAGGTTTTTGGAGAAGGGAGCAAATGAAGGAAGTAGGTACTGGTTGTATATGAAATGGTGGGGGTGGGATAGTGGTAGAAGTAGGCACATTTGATGTATCAGGAGAATAATGGCTAGCAAGTTTTTGGGTGGCATTTGTGAAGAAAGAATTGAAGGCATTAGCAGTTTGGGAGGGATTGTTAGGGTTGAAGCCAAGTGGGTTGGGAGTGATTAACTGACCTGGGTATAGGAGTTTGTTAATGCTAGTCCAAAACTTTTGTGGTTCCTTATGGTGGGAGTGCTGTAGTGCCCTACTAATTATCCTTTTTTAACAGCATAATAGTCATACTAATGTCTAGGCAATTCATGCCCTGTATTTCAGCTCAAAATAATAATTTCCTTAGTTACTTCCATTTGCTTAACCAATATTTCTGACAGAATACTTTGTAGGGAATTTTTTAAATCTGCAAACTCATTACACTTCCAAAACATATATGTACATGAATCTGTGTCTGACTGTTCTTTACTGTCTTTAGGTCTTCCAAGTTACCTCTTTCCTCCCCATCGCATATTCATAATTTGTCATCTGCCTGAGGAAAAATTCTTTGGAGTCTGCTTGGAGTATAAAATTCGTATGCAAACACTTTGAAGTAAAAATCCTAAACATAGACTTTGTGGACCACTTGGGAGCCATACATACGTCCTCCCATTGTTCCTTTGTAAATTGTTTATTCAATCTCTCTTCCCAATCTTTTCTACCCTCCTCTGATTGATTCTTATAGTTATTGTACAATATTTTGTGTGCCCTACTAATTATCCTTTTTTTAACAGCAGCTTCTGTTTTAGATTCAACTGAAAACTCCACCAGAGCAGTTATTTTCCACGTAGATTCCCCTATCTTTTTCTTTTTGACTATATTTTGCCTTCCCTAACTGGTATTGATATCAATCTCTAGCCTGCAATCCAAATGTCTTCTTGGCCTTATCCCACTCTGTGCCCTTTCTCTCTCTCTCTCTCTCGCAACTTTCCTCCAAATACCTTAGTTCTTTTGACAGTTTTCTACAGTAAATTCAAACTCCCTTGCTTATTTTCTAAACCCCTACTTACAATCATCCCTAATGGCAGAATCTCTTTTCTCCATTCTTGTGTTGGGTTAGTTCTTTGAATACTTTCTAATATTTTATGAATATATTATTATGTATTGCTGCTGTTACTCTCCGTAAGGATCTGCATCCAAAATCCCACACATTCCTTATTTCTTGAATTTATCATCATCCCTTTCCACTTTAACTTTCTGCTTGTGTTATGTGTATGAGCCTTAATTGTGTAGCTCTAAAATATCCCTTCAAATCTGGTAATCTTAAAACACCTCCTTCTGTTGGAAGGATACACTTGTCCACTTAATCTTGCTCTCTTCTCCTCCTGGATTAAATTCCTTCAACTCTTTATTAATTATTGTACACAAATTCCCCTTTGGTTGATAAAAGTACATTTGGCCTGTATATAAAATGAAAGGGCCTAAAAACATTTTTACCGCATGTATCTTACTATCCATATCCATAAAAAGACATTCCAGTTTCTCACCTTTTGTATTATCTTTTGTTTAGTCTCTTCTCACATACCCTTAGCTGCCATAACAGAAGCCTTTTTAATCCATACTGCTAAATACTTCATATTATTATATCTCCATAAGGATGGGTATTGCTGAACCAATTCAGACATGGGTACATAATTGTGCAGCTATAGCCTTTGTTTTATCTTCATTCATTTTATATCCAGAAAATACTTTAAACTCTCTCAGTGTTCTGCAACATTGAGATGTCATTTGTATCTGATAAATCCATAAATGAATATCATCTGCATATAAAGGCAACTTTTCTTGATTATCATACCAGATGTATCCTTGAATTTCTGAGTCCCTTATTTTCTTTGTCAGTGGCTCTAAATATAATGCAGATAAAGGTGAAATATGGCACTCTTGCCTGGTTCCTCACTTCGAACACAAATTATCAGAGAGGAACCTTCCTACTTTAATTCTTGCCTCCCGTTCCTCATATATCCTTCTAATTGACTTTATTGTTGTATCAGGGAATGCAAGTGCTTCCATTGCCCTAATTATAAAATCCCAACTTACTTTGTCGAATGCTTATCTGCATCAAGACCCACCAACAACAGAGGTAGTTTCTTACTTTCTGCTTCCTTCTGGATCATCATTGTTCTAATAATTTTGTCAAATGTTTGTCTCCCCTCCACAAAATCACATTGATCCATGTCTGTCATTTTTGGGAACGCGTTTGTCATTCTTTTTAGCTAGTGTAGACATAAATAATTTAAAGTCATAGTTTAAAATTGAAATGAGTCTATATGAATCTTGGTCTGATGTTTTTTTTACTGTCTTTAGGTATTACAGCCTCCACAGTTCTCTTCCAAGATGCTAGTGCTTCTCCTCCTGCTTTTATTACATTTTCCCTTCTGGGTCCCCCAGATACATCCTCACTGTTGCAACTCAAGTTTCACTCCCCACTTAGAAGTAATGATCCTTGCTGAAAGCTCATTATTTCTCCCACAATTTTTCCTAAGTTCCATAGCAGCATTTTTTGGTGGAATATAAATTCATGCCAGCATAATTCTTCTCCCTTGCCACTAGCACTTATTACCAGAAATCTACCCTTATTATCTTTTTTTCCTCTTTTATCACTATTGGAGCTCCCCAAGCAATTACTGTAATTACTACCCTTTTCCTTTGTCACTGATATTCTGCTGAATATCCATCCTGAAATCCTTTCTTTATCAAATTCCCATGCTCATTTCTTCCAAATGTGACTCCTACAGCATTGCTTTTGCACTCTACATTTCTTAATATAATTCAATACTCTTAACTTTTTGTCTGTACCTGTAAGGCCATTTGTATTCCAAAATAGTACGGATAGCATAGTCATTATGATAAGAAGTTAGCTTTCCCACCTATTATACATGACAGTTTTTTATAATCTGTATTTCTAATGTTTGTGTTACATGCATACGCTAACATTTGGCAGGTTGATCTTGTATACAGTTGTTTCTTGTTATCTCCATTTGAATCTGTCACATTTTCAAGACTTTCTGTTTTAATAAACCCTCAAACAGAAAAACTAAATACATTTTCAGAACATCCCCATAACCTATTATCTTAGAGCAAACATACAAAACTATGTGCATCATCAAAAAATGAAGTTTAACCCTCCTGATGAGAACAGCTGCTCCAAGTCAATAGCTGCACCCACTGGCATTATATGACTTAAAGTTAATGTTACCTATGCTAAACCACGTTACAAACTGTACATATGCTAGAAACTTAGTATTTCTCATTTTTCAGCCTACTTTCCCGTATGCAAAAATGAGAAAAAAAATCTCATCTCTACATATAATTTAAATCAGTACTCTTTTATACCCCTTCCCCACCTCAGCACCTTGGGATTATAGCATACAAACTTAAACTTGCTTTGTTCAGACTTTTTCTCTTTTTACATTGTGATGCCCCTGCACTGGTCCAATAATCAAGGAGCCTCAGTCCTCACCACTGGCAACAGTAAAAAATGTACACAGTGGGAGGATGTCAAGTACACACAGTAAAGTGCAATTTCCCTTCAGAGCACAAATAGATCACAGTCAGCCTGGGGCTGGTTTCTCTCTCTTTCTCCAGATCCCCAGTAAGACTCCCCACTGCCAGAGCTATAGGGTAAGATCTCATTGGAGGGGGACAAGCCAAGACCTCCAGCACCGTCTATGTCCAACCAGTGCTTTGTGTCCCTGCCCAAGTAGCTAACACACATACACTTTGAAATTTGATTTATATACAAAAACACATACACTCCTGGGGAAGGCTGGCACAGGTTTACTTGCTGTGCCACCTTCTGCCCAGACTCTGTTAGCTATCACTGCCACCAACCCCTACTTATCAGTTACTATAAGGCCCTTACAAAGAGTTCCAGTCCTGCTCTGTAATGTTACTGTTATCTAAGTGGTAGTTTTGACCAAGCACCAGGATATTTAGGAGAGGCCTGCACAGTGTCACCAAGTACATATGCAAGTACTCTAAGAGCTTAAATATGTCTCACAATATCAGCCTCAAAGATAGGTTTAAATATATTTTAATAATAATAAAATAACAAGACAATACTCAGCACAGTTACTTCAGAGTTCAGAATCACAGGAAATATTTTAAAACAACATTGCAGGACAGTCTCAAATTAGTTTAAAACACCTAAACTAATATTTACTATATTCCTATCTATATATAAAAGAGGTACTATGCCTTAAGTCCTACTTACAACAAGTGCAGTTGGTGATGGAGTGGATGTTTCCAGGTCAAATACAAAATGCACAGTCTGTCTCTGAGACAGAGTTCTTAAATTAATATCAAGCATTACTGATGGGTTAGCTTGGCTGACATATGGGTTAGCTTGGCTGATATCACTCTTTGTCACCTGACTTCAGTTCCCAGGCTAAACGGAAACTTAACATCTCTGTGTTAAAATACATATCTCTCAGATGTGCCGCTGCTAGGAAGTCATAAAGCAATACAACACTTTACATTTTAAACCTAGTAATTACTTTTCTCCAAGACAGTAAAAAAAAAAGACTAGCTCTAGACATCCTGTCTCCTTGCTGCATTACCTAACCTTTATAGCACATCAATCATTTCATTTCAACTTATTTTCTTGAAGTTTTGTAAATTAATCTTCTATGTTCCAGAAGGGTATGCTGTGGCAACATTCTTGAAGCTCAGTACATAACACACAGTTCTGTATAAAGCATGTCAGTATTCACATTTATCACATACGTCTAAAAAAATTTACACTCACCCCCATATTTAAGATACCTCTGACTACAAACTACTTAAATCTGCTGTACTGTAAAACGTGCATTTTATATCACGAAAAGTTTTATACAAATACTGTTGAGAGTAAAAATTGTTTTACTTGCAGTTACTTTTTTATATTTTAATGTCCTTATAAACATTAATGACATAGTGGGATATATGCTTTACACAAGTTTAACAAAGTCAACAAAAGTCTAATCTTTCACAGCCATTTTTTTCTTGCAAAGTTATATTTCACAAATGTGATTGATGCTCTATAATTTCACACTTGTTCACTAATTTTAGTGCTGCTGGTCTTCCTCCTGTTCATATCCACCTCCCAACACCAGACTCTGGTTCAAGTCCAAGATACTCCTCATTCTTCTAGTAAGCTCCTGTTTTTTGTTTTTTTTTTCTCTCAAACGTTTTGTGCCCTTACAATTAACAAATCCTGTTGTTGTGGAATACCAGTACAGATGTTTAGTTGTGCTTTCATAAAATTAATATAGTCTGTTCCTTCCAGTTTCTTTGGTACAGCAGAAAATTTCAGGCTTTGTGTACATGCTCTGTCCTCTGAGTCTACCATTTCTTGAAACTGCTCTTTTTAAGAAGTTTCATACTAAGCCAGCCGCTTCTTCATTTCATTCTCTGATTTTTCATTTTTTTTCTGCTCATCTGAATAGCTAGTTAAAGCTTCTTCTGTTTTTTTTCCTGCCATTTGTTATTTGAGTTAGTGTACTCCTTCAGTGTTCCATTTATTTTAATTGAGTCTCGAGTACATTTGATTTATTTTTTTTCCTTTAAGTTACTGGAAACCATCTTTTGTACCAGCTGGAGCTTGAACTGCTTTTTACTGAACAGCTACAGGACTCTTCTCGGTGAGTATTTTCTCACCACCTATGTAGTTGATTTTCTTTCAGGTTCTCTAAATTTCTTCTTTGCTGGCATCCAGACAGCAACTGAATTTTACTCAAGCTGTCAGAATTACTAACTCTTATTTCTCAATTTCTTTTTTCACACTGATAGAGCTGAAATTAAACTGCTGATCAGTGTGCAGCCATCTTGGAAGTCCAATTGAGTGTTATTTGTTGATGCAGATTTAAATTCCTAATGTGGGTGTTTTGTGGAGCCACTGATTTTTCAAAAAAAGGAGGTCTAATAGGACTGGATCCTTTGTAGCTAAAAAAAAAAAAACACTACTCACCTCAGAGTAACCTGCAAAATATAAGAAGAGCTTTACTAATCTAGTGGGGTAAATGAAAGATTTAAGGCTTTTAATTTTGTTGGTAAGGTATCTTTGGGCCTTTCTAAGTTGAGAAGTTGCATAGGCTTATACCTGTCAAAGGGGGCATTGTGTTCATTGATGGGTCTGATAATGGAGAGGTACAATGGTAGGATTTCTTCTTTGGATGTTGAAGATATTCCCATGAAAATTAACTGGGCCATATAAAAGGGTTTCCTGACTGTGGTGGAAACATGATGATTAAATGAAAGAGAATTGTCCACATAAGTACCCATGTTTCTTATGACTGTGTGTGTCTGAAGAAGAGTAACATTTATAACATATGAGGTAGGAACAGCTTTTTTACTGGATGCAAGTACACTGCACTTTTTCAGTACACCAGGTGTGTGCATATTCCCTCCACTGAGGACAACTAGTATCTGCGGACAGGAGGATACTAGTACCCAGGATGCAGTCATCAGCAAACTTGGTCAAACATGCATCACAGGATCAGGGGAAGATATAAGGGAACTGAATCTTGCGACCATTGCCCTTTTCCAGTACCCACCCTTAGACTGTACTTCCTTTTTCAAGGAGGACTAGGCCAATTAAACCAGGGGTTCATTTCTGAAATTCTATCCAGTCATTCATTTCCCTTTTGAAGGAATATAATATGTCACCATGCTTAATTTGCAGCAGGAATCTAGTCCAGAGGTGGAGAAGATGTGTAATAAACCTATTTTTTCACCATGTTTTATTTATTTGCAGATGAAGATTTAGATCCTTGGTTCTGGTATTTGTAGGAATATTTGGTTTGTGGAGATAAAATAGATCCAGGACCACTGGGTCCCTAATTTCCTAGAAGGTGTAGTATAGATCTCACCTCAGGGTTCTACAAGATACTAAGTAAAGGGACACTGCTTCCATATTTTTTTTTTTTTTGTAGTCCAGGATATTTAAGCTACTGATATCCTCTGGGGTCTTTCTACTTTGATATATCAAGTGAGGTGCATCCCAAAGAGGGGCATTGTTTTCAGTAATTAGCTTTCTGGAATGTTGGAATGGATGTCCACAAAGTAAATGACAAAAATAAGAGTGCACCCTGTGGTACCGAAATCAATTAACAGTTTTATGTTCAGAGAGGGTACCAGCAACTAAGGATCTGTTAGCCAGTTTGCCATCCAGCAAATAATGCAGGGGTTTACAATAATTTTACCTAATTTTTTAACAATACCAGCAGGGGGTTAATGTTAAAAGCCTTTGCCATATTAAGATAAGCAGAGTGAACACTGTCCACAGCATCTTTAACTTTTATAAAGAAGTTTACTAGGTTTAGGAGATGGGACCTGCCCTTCCCAAAACCAGATCCATTAGGATATAGAGCAGTTAAGTTGCCTGGTTCTGCAGAAGTGAGTTCTTGCTGTGGTATGTTCCATGGCGTTGAATGTAAGGCTTATGGAGCAGTAGTTAGTAGTGTTTTTATTGCTAAATCATACCAGTCATTCTTAGCCTACCAAAAGTCTGCGCACATGGTATATTATATTTAACAAAGGTGTTTTCCTCTTTTTTTTTTTTTTTTTTTTTTTACATTTCACATAAATTGATGTATAATAAATATTAAAAGTAACCATGAAGAACCACACGCTGTCCAGGTCAAGAGTTTGTTCCAACTGCTTATTAGTAAAACAACAAGTTAAGAGCTTTCATCCCCTCAAGGATTTCATCAGAACCTGATGCCGTGTAAATCACATGACTTATATACAGCTTAAAACATACATCACCCAATCACATTGCATCCTCATGTCAGTTTCTTAACTCATGAGTGTCCATCATATGTTACCATCAGTGGAAAACAGTCACTGTCTGAAACAAAAAAACAATACGATAGAAGCATTGTAAAAACCTGATAAAAAACAAAGTCTTCATACAATATTTGTGACAAGACATGCATAAGTACATCCATATTTCAACATGTGCCTATTGTACAAAAATTCTGTTTAAAAAATCTATTTAAAATGCAGTTACTCTATTAAAATAAGCAAAATTAGTAAAAAATATTGCAGTTTGACAGCTCTCATTTTAAATACAGGATTGATTGTGACATGTTCATTTAAACCTGGTTTGTACATTGCATCTAATCTAAATTGCCATAGAACTTCCATGTATTCTGTTCCATTTTCCCCACATAAAATGAACAACAAGGGTCACAGAGGGCTAGGTACACCACACCACTTGTATTGCAATCTCCTCTTGAAAAAGTAATTTTGTTGTTGAAACTGTTGTTCAGACAGAACAATTTCCCCTTTGTTAAATATGTGGTGGCAGTAACTACATCTACCACATTTTGTTGTTTTGAATTTGAGGTTTTTGGCCCCTTTCTAACACTTGTTTAATGCTCTTGTCAACCTTATGTAAATTTGGGTGTTTCTCCTAGGTGCTAGAACAACTCTTCAAATCAACTCTTTAAATCAGTTTTTAGAATGGCCCAATTCCTTAGAATTATATTCTTTACGTCCCTGTTCCCCTCATTGAACTTGATCACCATAACATTTTGAAAACTCTTAGTATCTGTGTTTTTACTCTGTCCTATACTCAATAGTAAATGCTTCTATCTTATTGTTTTTTGTTTCGGACAGTGACTTTGTTTTCCACTGATGGTAACATATGATGGACACTCACGGGTTAAGGAACTGACATGAGGATGTAATGTGATTGGATTATGTGTGTTTTACGTTTAATATAAGTCGTGTGATTTTATATGGCATCGGGGTCTGATGACATCCGTGAGGGGATGAAAGCGCTTAACTTGTTGTCTTACTAATAGATAATTGGAACAAACTCTTGACCTGGACAGTGTGTGATTCTTCATGGTTATTGGTACTTCACTGCACGGACTGCACTCATTGGTGGTTATTAAATATTAAAAGTACTCAAAACATAATTAACAATAAAAAAGATTAAAAAAAAAGAATAGAAAAAATAAAAAAGTAGTCTGTTTAACTGCACTTCCATCTTGAATATAAATTATAAGTATGTCTTTATTGCAGTCTTCTGAATAAATGAATGGTGGTAATGCAAATACTTTTTTATACAAATTCCACCAATTGCACAATGGCAAATTCAGGCATTGGATCAGGTTTCCAGTTATTCAAAATCATTATCTTGGTTACCAGACTTGCCAAAAAAATCTTTAGTCTGTGACTTAAAGACATCACTATACATATCTAACACATTTATTTGTAGGTGTAAGTGTACTAACTCATCTATTAAAATGTAAAACAAATGTTGTGTTTTGATCTAAAATTAATAAACTTTTTTCACAGGTCCACCAACTGTGGTACAAATCAGCTTGTTCGATATGACATTACCAGCATGCATAAAAACGTGTAAGGTGAAATATGCATCCCAATAATTATCTTGAATTGCTCTATTTCTTACAGAATTGTGATACTTGTATTTTTCTTAACCAAATATTGATAAGACACCCTCCCATTTATCCTTTCCTGGGAAAACATTATTTGGATTTTATTGTATAAATTTCTGTAAATCAATATTAATTTTTTTACAGGAATAAAATTTTATTTTATATTATTGTTTTCTTTTCCAATCAAATCCACCATATCCTTATATAATCTGATTAGTAATAGGATATCTAGTTTATTCTGTTGACAGGTCCTCCCATGTACTTAAATATACTGATGGAAACAAAAATTGAGTCATAGGTTAACAATATACAATTTGATTTTCCCATGGAATCTTAAATTTTAGGCATAATGCTAGTATTGCTAACCTATAGGGAGTATAATAGCTTATTATTCCAAAATCTGATTAATTTGGTTTTATTAGTCTGTGTATCAGGCAATTGATTTAGTTAGGGCAATTTTAATTATTTCCATTATCTTTTTTGATAATATTTTAGAATAGTAGTATTTGTAAAAGCATTTGCAATGACGTATCTGTGTATACTCGGCAATGCTAACCCACCTTACTCAATAGAGGCCATCACTACATTCCATGGAGTTCTTTATGACCCACCTCTCCACAAAAACTTTTAAAAATACATTTCACTTGAGCTATCCATTTTATGGTAGGAGGAGTTAATACATATTGAATAGGAGATAGTATTGGCAAGGACATCATCTTCACAATATTACTTCTACCAAACACAGAAAAAATATTTTCAATTTTTTAACACTAATTCAGTTTTCTGCAAGTATAAAGAATATGTGTTTTGTACAAGAGTTTCAAAATTAGCATTAAGCTTGTTACCCAAAAATTGTTTCCACTATATTTGGTACACATGACTGTCAAGCTTGACTAGACTGATCCTTTCTAAGGATCTGTACTCTTTCTGATTCGTCATAACTCATTTCATATCTTACGAAGTCTCTGATTTTGTGTATCAAAAAAAAAATACTTTTTTTCCCTATGTTTACTTTTTTATATTAACTACTACTTTTAAAAATTGCTGTGGCTGTAATCTAGCTGTTTTTTACATTTTTTTTAATTTAAATAAGTTTAGTAAGGTGACAAAAGGTAATCTGCTAACTCTCAAAAATGCCACTTGTATAATATCTGTAATCATTGACCAAATGTTATATGTATGTAGTGGTGCTTTTCTCCCCGGGCCTCTGCTGAAAAAGGGCTTCGGCTCAGTCAGACATACCTGGTCAACAAATGTAAAATAAATAAATAAAATCATATTAGTAATATTTTCCATGTCTGTGCTAACGTTGGCTGTAGTGATCATTAAGTCATCAGCATAGGCAAACGTGGACAGTTATTTCTTCTTTACTACAGGAGCAGTAATTATTTCCTGAAATTTATATAAAGATGGATTTATTGCTAAGACAAAAAGTGTTGTTACTGAAGGGCATTCTTGTATTGCTCCTGTAGGTTTAAATTTAGGTAGTGCTTTGTTATTAAGTTTAATATATGCCTCTGAAGGCATTTTGAATTGTTGTAATAACTGGAGAGGGCACTTCTTAGTATTCAAATGCTTGCCAAATGCAAGTTCTGTTGATGTAATCAAAACGTTTTGTGGCATCTAATTTAACTAAATTTAAAAACTTTTGTCTTTTAATGACTATTTTCAGTTTGCCAAACTGGTACTTGCAAATATACATTTGCGTCTGACTTTTTTTGTAAGGGGAGAATTCAAATTGCATAGGATGTAGTACTTCAAGTGTGCAGTTAATTTCAAATTGAACATTTTTGCTATAATTTTATAATCAGAGTTGATCAAAGAAATGGGCTTATAATATTCTGATCTTGTTCCATCTTTTTCATTTTTATTACAACTGTTTCTGCTGTGTTCATAGATTGTGTGTTTTCCAGTTATGAATGATCATTAAATTTGCTGTTTGATATAGTAAAGGAGAAAACACATGAAAATATGTATCTGTCTGGTCCTAGAGCTTTATTAGTTTTAAAAGATTTAGTAGCATCTTTTATCTGTTGTATTCTTATTATTGGGTCAGTGGAACTTAAATCCAGCTTAGGAGTAGAAGCTAACCACATCTTGATTTTATCTGTGTCATGAACACTTTCTTTATTATAAACTTTAACAATAAAGTTATTTTAAATATTAGCAATTTAAAAAAAATTCACACACATTTAATTTTCTCCAAGCAACTGAAAAATAAGATTTTTATATTTTTGTTACTTGGCACTCTGATGCTAAAGGCTTCCCTATCTAATCTAACTAAAAAATATATTTCTGAATATATCTGATCTCTTTTTTGATAGAGTATTGCATCTCACTTTGTTCTATTATTTTGGATTGCCATATTTTAGCATAGTCAGTATCAATGGTCATCAGTAGTGTTTATTATGCATTGCTGTTATAATTCTTTGATTCTCTTTCTGAATTATATTTTTATATTAAATATTTTCATGCAACTCTGCATTGTAGCTTTAAAAGTATCCCATGTCTAATTCACTGAAACATTTATATTCACTCCACAGAAAGTAATTAATTATTCTAGTATAATTTCTACAAAAAGGGAGAGCACTTGCCCTTCTTATTACTCTATTTGCAAATATATTTTAAGTGAAATTAATTTTATTTATGCAGTGAGAAATTTGTTTTATAAATTCACTTGTTTTTCCACATGTAACAAAGAGAATATAGTTTATCAAGCAGTATGCAATGCTTGTCCTAGTTTTTATTTAGGGAAATGTAATATGAAATTGAAACAGAGAATGTCAGTGTATTTCTCTGATATTAGACCAAGTGTTGCTAAGAATTCTCTCACAAAACATGCAGAAGAAATGGGTGTTTAACATACTTTTAAGTTTAGATTTATGCAGGGAAGTATACCTGCTGTAGGAGGGGTGATATGGAAACTGCAGAACGTAACTAAATTATTAGATTGAATGCCAACAGAAAACTGGGTTTTAATTAACTTGTCAGCGTAAAACCAGTACTGAAAAAGAAGCAAATCAGTCTGTAAAAATGATTAGGTGACTTTGTGATCAAATTGTACCTCTGTAATTTTATATAAATTAAGTTTTTAACATATTCTAGTTGTGTTTTTATATTTATTTTTATATTTACATGTATATGTGTTTTTGTATGCATACGTTTTTATTGGTTCTCAGCATTGATCGGTTGTTTGCATCATGTAATTAGTCATGTAGAAGTGTTCATTACCATTGCACAGTAGAGGCACAGGGCTTTTTTTGCATCCCCCTCCCAACACATACACACACATCTGAAATAGAGAACTGGCTTAACTCATACTAAATCCCAAGAAAACACAACTAATGCTATTCCATTCTACTAAAACGAGCAACCTTACCTTCTCTATACTGTCCACCAGCAAAACCCAAATCCCTCCTGTCACTGAGGCTAAACTCCTAGGAGTTACCATTGACCAGCAACTCAAATTCACAAAGCACATATCAAGTCCACAAAAAGCTAGGTTCCCTATATTGCTGTAAAAGTTATCTAACCACCGAATCTCAAATTGCAATAGCCAAGACCCACCTCCTGTCTGCTCTACTTTATGCATCCTCATTTCTAACTAATCTTTACAAAACTGACCTTAATAAACTTTCCATCTTTTACAACAAAATTGCTAGATTCCCTACGAATGCCAAATCACGATCCCACCACTGCCTGTCTCTACAAGCCTTGAGTTTCCAAACTTGTTAAGGTACTATCAACTCAGCCTAGCTCTTCTAATTCTGCACTATCCTGAGAAAACCCCGGACCTGACTGGCATGCTGAACTTCTAAAATTCAAATAGACAACTTCTGTCCTCCAACAAAGCCTTAATCAAAACCATCACATGCAAAAACAACTCCGGGGAATCGCTGTTTGTCCATGACATAGCAAAACTATGGAACAACCTTCCCCCTGACCTCAGATTACAAAACTCCACACCTTCCTTCAAAAGCCTGCGTAAACATACCTCTTCACCAACCATCTATGCACCTGTAATTGACCCCCTGAAGCCTCGTCTGCTTACTATTTCTACACCCTGTCTGTCCTGGGCAACACAAACAACACCATTTAACTATACCTATCCATGTGTGAGCAAAAACCTATATATTAGTGTGTGTGTGTGTGTTTGACATATATATATATATATATATATATATATACACAAACAAAATAAGTCCGGAACTCAGGAGTGTGCTGTAATAAAATATCAAAAATCCAACAAGCAGCACAATTAACAAAGCCAGAGCCAGTTGATATCTAGTCCCAGTATGCCTTCAGCATATGTATCAAATGCTGAACAAAAGCATAGATGAAAAAATTCAGCGTAGTTCAAATGCTGAAAACAATTCCAATGACTCAGTTTAACAGCTTGCCAGCAATTCACTAGATGTGCATAAAGAACATGCTTCAAGATGAATAGCTAAAAGTATAGACGCATTTATTCAGCTTGCAGAAATAAAAACAATAAAACTGTAGAGGGATAAGCGCTTTCGGGTTACTCCAAACAACCCTTCTTCAGATCCATATAACTTGTGTCTCTCAAGTATCTGATTTTTAAAATACTTTCAACCATTGAACAGCTAGCTTCAATTTGACGTGTCATAGATGTCTCTTCAATCTCCGCCCTTTCAGGGCGGGTTTCATAGGGAAAGCTGTATTGAGCCCAGGTTTTTGATATGCTCCCAGTTTCCCTATCCAAAGCATTTCTTCTTGTTCAAGTCTATAATTCACATCACCCCCTCTCTTTGAAATATATATGATATGTAAAGCTCTAAATACAAAACTATGTCCTTCATTATCTCTAATATGCTTGGCCAAGGGATTTTTATAGTCTTTAAGTCTTGTATCACTAATGTGTTTGGACAGTCTCTCTTTCATCTGTCGTATCATTTTTCCGACATAGAAATTGTCACATGCTAGGCAAGTGGCTAGGTATAGGACATTTTGTGTAGTGTAATCTGCATAAAAATTACTAACATATCTCTTTTTAGTAACTGGATGCTTGAAATAGCCATCCGTACATATATATCTGCACATGATGCACCTTCTACATGGAAAAGTTCCTTTTCTCCTTGAGATAGTGTGTGATTCCATTTCATTATCTTTACATAGTATTTGCTTTAAGTTCCCTGCATTCCTGAAACAAAACTTAGGTTCTTCTCCCAGGACCTCTCTACATTCTTCACTTGACATAAGTATCTTCCAATTCCTTTTCATTATGTTACATATTTCTTCTGTGTCCGTTGTATGGGTAAGCACCATTTTCAGTTCTTTATATGGATACTTATATTGATTCATATTCTCGTTTCCCTCTTAAGTATGGTTTGCCTTTCTCATTCCTTTCCAAATCTACTTGTTGTCTCATACTCAACACCTCTTCTTCTCTATACCCTCTTGCTTTCAGATGTTCTGACATGTCATCCATCGCCATTGCAAGAGTTGTGTCGTCCATATGTATCCTGGACGTTCTTAAGAACTGTCCCCTCATGGTGTTCTTATGGGTATATCTTGGGTGCATACTACTTCTTGGTAGAATACTATTTTTCCAGCAATTCTTTCTATACAGACTAGTTTCTATTTTCCCTTCTCCATCCTGTGTGATTCGTACATCAAGGAAGTCCATCTGCACATCACTGTGGGTCACAGTGAACTGTAAAAAGTTCGTATTGTTCTCCAAATATATATGGAATCTGTCGAATTCGTCAACGTCACCTTCCCACATGATGTAAATGTCGTCCACAAACCTTAAATATACTTTTAAGTGGTTCTTCCATGGATTATCTTGATGTATTACTCTGTCCTCCCAATGCGCCAAAACTATGTTTGCATAGCTATTGGCGCATGGCGTACCCATCGCTACACCACATAACTGTATATAGTATTTCCCTTCAAACATGAATACATTGTTGTTCAAAATAATCTCCATTAGGTCACACAGAATTGTAACCTGTCTTTCATCATATGTGCCTTTGTCTGATAGAAAACCTCTTAATGCTGCTATTCCATAACCATTGGAGGTACTGGTGAACAAATTCTTAATGTCCATACTGATCATGATATATTTCAAGCAATAATGTTACTGTTTGAAGTCCCTGTGTGTGAATGGGTGCTATTTATTTGACTTCAAACAGTAACATTATTGTTGGTATCATTGGTTTTATGTATAAATATAAATACATGAAACTTTTTAGCATAGAGCATTTTAGAAATGCAATGTTTTGGTGAAAAATGTGTAGAGAGGTGTGCACATATTATACATGTGTGTTTTGGGGGGGGTGTATATACATGTACATTTATGCAAGTGTTTACATTCAGATTTTAAATAACATTTTTAAATAAAATGTTTGTATAATATTGGGGCGTGTTAAAATATGGTAACATGGTTTAAAAAGTGTGGAGCCTTTTGAAATTTTAAAATCTTAAACTTTGTATTATGCAACTTGTCGTGATTTTTGTGATTCTAAAAGGAAGTGATAGTGCATACTTCCTTATTCTGAAGAAGTCTATGTGCACTCCCTGACGAAAGCGATCAAATAATTGTGGAGTCTTGTCAATCAGGTGTCTCTTTTGTGGCGTTGTTTTTAGTTTTTGGTGTTTTGGATTCCATCAGCTAGCATGCTTAGACAACAGTAATTAACTATGGCTTCATCATTAGGTTCTTCATCAAGAAGTAATCTCAGAGCATCTGCCTATTTGACTTATTGTAGCTATTACAGCATAACGGGTAATACCATTCATTCGTTCGAAAGAAACAATTGCGGTTAAATATATCTCAAGTCTCAGAAATGAAAAAACTGTCTATAGTGTATTAGAAAAATATATGGATGCACTGAAACTGTTTAAATATAAAATAAGATATAGTAAGAATTGATTTAGAGAGATCAAGAGTTTGGACTGCATAAAGAGAAAAGAATATGCAAAGTCAAACTGTTTAATACACTTCTGTGCAGTATGCTTCTAATTAATAACCACTTCCATTTAGTATACGAGTTAAAGTAGACCACTGCACTCTGAAAAGTAGTGAAATATTCCGAAATAACAGAAATAAACAAATGGTTGTTATATTTGTTCTAAGACCTATCCCCCTCCCAGTACTAAATATAAACTAGTTATGCTCCACCAACATTATTATGGTATGAGTAATTTGAATATAAGATGATAATCTCCTTCATTGTTTGATCCTTTAATACAATCAGCTATCTCAGCCAGAAGATTTCAGGCTTGCTTGTGTTACCCCAAACAGAAGGTAGTTGGATTCCACACTATATTTCAAGTCCATTGAATCCATTGTTATGTAGTAGGTGCCGAAGTATTTTTCCAGGAACTTTACTTTTTTCCAGAATCTGTTATATAATTTTAATTTTGTGGTTTATTTTAAGGCAGTCTGATGTACCCACCTGACCCTCTGCATTGAAGATTTAGCAATACTTTTTTTTTTAAACCTTGAGGTATATTATATGGTTAAATTGTGATGTGGTAATTCTATATTACATTTTCTTGCATACAGCTCATTAAGATTTGTACCATTAGAAAAAAAAGGAAATGAAAAATGTTAATTTCTTTAGAAGTTAGTTGTTCTGTTCATTCTTCTTTGGCAGCAAAAAGAACAGAGGAGGAGCAAAAAGAAGATGAAATATCATTGTTCACTAAATATTACACAGAATGGAAAGGAAGTGATAAAAAAGCAGGATCCTATAAGATTATTCCTAGATTTTACTATAGGGTAAGTAACAGTGACTTAGTAAGTAGAGTTATTTTTATTATATATTCTTGTTGCCTTGTACTTCTCTCCAACTCCTCTCTTTGAACAGACTTATGTTTTAAGAATGGTCTGTATCATGTTTTGGGTGCTGGGGGAACCCTGACCTACCTGATATGATTTCAGTTGTTGCCATGACACAGGTCACCATTATGTGTACTGCAACTTATTGCTTGTTCTTTATTCTGAGTTGTATTACTGGCAATTTGCCTGCATTAGAGTATGCACATAATGCCGTGTAGGGTGTGGAAATGCAATCTTCTGCAAGTGACATGCATGTATGAGTGCTTCTTGGCTATTTAGTGCACACTTGTGTCTGTTTCCTAGTAACTACTACAGGGAAAGGGGGATCGGACTTACAGTGGTCAACTAAGTGGCCTATTTCCTGTGAAGGAGGGCATGCTTGTTGTGAATGTTTGATCTGTTTTCTGATATTGAAACACTTCAGATTTGCTCCTGAACCTCATTCTGAGTTAGTGTTACCGCTTTCACTGTAAATTCACTTATACTGCAGCTAAATGTACTAAAAAATACCATAGATCTTCGCAAAAACAAACATACTTGACTATGCAAAACATGAGCATGTTGCTCATATGAACTCTTAAAAAACTTTTATTCAGTTATCATTTGTGACATAAGCAAACTTACATTTATATGAAAGTAATCAAATCATATTAACAAGTTCATGTTTACAAACATTATACATTGTATATAATGTTTTATATCATATATAATCTAAGCAACATAAATAAATTTTTCAATTCCTGCCTTGTGTTAAACTTCATTCATCTTATTTTTCTGCATGTATTGTTCTCATAATTTCCATTTTCGCTGTAATTTACTCAAATCCTTTTCTAAAGGTCCCACTTCTTGTGCTTTTATCTCTGTTACAGTATTTACTGGTTCAAGTATAGTTGGTTGTACATTTTGATTTCCATTTTCCAGTAAATGCTTTTTTGGCACCCACCAAAATTAACCTTAAGGCCTTAATATGTCTAGGCAATTCAGATTTTGTATCCTACCTCAAAAAAGTAATTTCCGTAGTTACACTCATTTGCTAACACAGTAGTATTTCTGACAAAGTACTCTGTAAGAATTAAAAGTCTCCCAAACCTTTACACTCCAATAACTTATGTACCCAGTTACCTCTCCCCATTTGCTAACCCAGTAGTATTTCTGACAAAGTACTCTGTAAGAATTAAAAGTTTCCCAAACCTTTACACTCCAATAACTTATGTACCCAGTTACCTCTCCCCATCACAACTCCACCATTTGCCATTTACCTGAGGAAAAATTCTTTGGAGTCTGCTTGGAGTATAAATGTATCTATGCAAATATTTACAGGCAAAAATCCTGAATCTTCTAGATTTTATTGTATATTTGGGAGCCATACATATGTCCTTCCATTGTTTCTTTGTGAATTGCATATCTAATCCCTCTTCCCAGTTTTTTTCCAATCTCTTCTGATTGATTCTTCTAGTTATTGTGCAGTATTCTATATGTCCTGTGACATCTCTGTTCTGGGCCAGCAATCAAGGAGACTTAATCCTCATCACTGACACTGGATAGGGATGTTCATTGGAATAAAAATAGATGCACACAGTATTTCCAGGTGCAGCTCTCTGCACCAAGCACAATTGCCCTTAGGCGCACACAGGGAACACACTCAGTCCAGGTGCTGGGTTTCCCTGTCTCTCTCTCTCTCTCTTTCTCTCTCTCTCTCCAGGCCCCCACTAAGACTCCCCACTGGCACAGTAGAGT
Source organism: Protopterus annectens (assembly GCF_019279795.1). Classification (NCBI taxonomy): domain Eukaryota; kingdom Metazoa; phylum Chordata; order Ceratodontiformes; family Protopteridae; genus Protopterus; species Protopterus annectens. The sequence goes on along the minus strand of NC_056737.1, from coordinate 381,931,212 downwards.
TGAGTCATCAACCGAGTGTTCCAAGCCAAGTCCTCCACCATCCTCTATGTGAAACCAGTGTTCTCTGGCCCTGCTGCAAGTAGCTGACACACACACTGTTTGAGATTTGATTTTCACACTCACACACACACACACACACACACACACACACACACACACACACACACACACACACACACACACACACACACCCCTGGGAAAGGCTGGAAATGATTTACTAGCTCTGCTACTTTTGCCCAGGTAGGTAGTTATACTGCCACCTGCCAGCTACTCTAATGCTCTTACAAGGGTACCCAATTATACTGAGTAAAATTAATACTAATACAAATGTAGTATTTGACCAATGCAGCAAAGCTTTCAGGAGTGGTCACAGTGTCACCAAATAAATATGAGTCCTCTCAAAGATTAAAATATTCTTTAACAGACCAGCCACAATGAAAAGTTTAAATATATTTAATAATAAAAGAAGATGAAAATACTAAATATCTATTTACAGTAAACACAAGAGTTTCAGTCACAGGAAATATTAAAAATAACACAGATGGGAAGGTTGACACAGATACATAAATGTAGTAGTTGACTAATCTTGATATATTTTCCTTGATCTAGTAAGTGAATTAGGGAACAGTAATTCTTTATCTAAAGAATTGCTGTTCCCTAATTCACTTACTAGAGCAAGGCAAGATGAAGTGGTGAGTGGTCTTCCTTTTTTGTCAGGTTTCAAAAACAGACTGCTCTGAGACTTCTTTCTTATCTAGTATTAAAACATCATTTCAGTGCTGGATTACAGTTTGACATTACATACATCTGGTTGTCTGACTCTGGTTCACACACTACCCCCTTTTACTAGAAACTGAACCAGAATCCGGCACATAAGTGTTACCATACACACAGATAGAGCTTTGCTAAGATGTGTTATAGCATCTGGAAACTATAAAATCATTTCAAAGCTTCCGGCCTTCCAGGGTAGCAATCACTTCATCTATAAGGACAATACAGTAGGATTCCTAGTCCTGCTTTTCACAGACATTTCATCTCTGGCTGCAATAAGAACTGTAAGATATAATCTTTATGGCCTAAACCAGGTAATTTAATTTCAGACTATTTTTCAGAGTTAGCTGGACTGAGATTAACCTCTTCTCTTCCAGTATTGTCTGTTACAATATATTCATTTCAACAGTTACAATACAGTCTGACATACAGGTGTATTTCTTTGCTGTACAGCAAGGAATGTAATCACTAGCTTGCAATCCAAATGTCATCTTGGCCTCATATCATTCTTTTACCTTTCCCTCCCTGATTATTTGTTCCTAATACCTTGGTTTCTTTACCAACTTCCTCAAGTAAATTCCACCCCTTTTGTCTATTCTCTGTACCCCTGATTGCAGTCATCCCTATCTTAAGAACATCCTTTCCCCATTCCTGTGTTTGCTTAGTTCTTAGCATACTTTCTGCTACTTTATGAATACAATATATATATATTTTTAATTTCTCCACATCATTTGGGTTGCTAATATGATGGGAATGGACTCCATTCCTAAATCAAAGTATGATTAAAGTTCATTAAGTTAGTATTGTTTCAGTCTTTGATGTCAGCCAGAAGTGCTCTTCGCAGTACCTGCAATGTGCCCAGTAATAACTTTCTACATTTCATACGGAGTTACATATTTTGGCAACATATCTAAATACAATTGTAGATTCTTTTTATAAGACTAGTTGTTCCTCCTACTATTGGACCTGTCTTGGTATCTTTCTTTCACATTGCTCTCGTTTCTGCCTGCAAATTTTGATATTTTATGACTTTGTGTCTCTGTGTACGCAAGACACTGTAGTCACTGGATGTAAGGGTGTAATGACTTCAATGACCAGTGTTACTTTTGTCTTCTTTTCATGGACCACTATATCTGGTTTTCTTCCATCTGTCTTTTGAACTGTTGGTAATGGGTGATCCTATGTGATGTAGACTTAATCATTTTCTGTGATGCTTTTTGGCTGATGTTTACAGTGTTTTTCAGCTATTTCATTATTATAATGTTTGCACAATCCTCAGTGCAACAATCTTGCCACATGCTGCTTTTCAGTATATAGTCCTTCTGCCATTAGTGTGCAACAACCAGCAAGAAGGTGTGCGACTGTTTCCAGTTCTGTTTTACAAAACCTACATTTGTCTGATTCTCCCACATGTTCAATAGACTGTGTAAACCAACGTGTACGTAGGCCACTGTCTTGGACCGCCAGTATTAACCTTTCATCTTTTGGTTTAAATTTGCCTCTCCATAACCATTTCTGCATTCGATTCTGATCAACATGAGGTTCTTCCGGGAGTTTTCTATACTTGCAACTATATTTATGCATTTTCCACATTTCTTGCCTTCTCATCTTTCTTTTGTTTTTGGCACATTCAGTTGTTGTTTGATTTTTATCTATTTCTTGTTTGATTTCCATTCCCACTTGATGCAGATATGCTTCTGCTAGACTTGGAAGGGAAATCATCTTAGATTCATTCTCCTCATGCTTCAAAACCTTCACTGTTTGGGTTTTGTGAGGTCAGCAGATGTATATGCAGTACCACAATTGCAAATATGTACGTGTAATCAGTTTCAAGGAGGCCTATACCTCCTTCAGAATGGGGAATATGTAATCTTGGTATGCACTAATTTTTGTAAATCATTTGATGAGCATGAAGCATCCTTCTTGTTTTCCTGGCTAATCTGTCCAGCACCTTTTGGGGCCAATTATTCACCCCAAAACTGTGAGTTAGGACAGGAAGAGCAATTTGGTTTATAGCTTGAATTTTATAACTAGATGTTAACACTGTTTTCAGGATTAATTAATTTAAGTCTTCTAAAGTATTCTTTACTAAGTTTTATTCACATTTGTTCGTGTTTTTTCTTGATCCTTTATCAATTCCCAAATATTTACACACACCTTTTTGCTCAAGTCCTTTTATATCACATTCTTGTCCCAAACTGATGATTTATTGGTGCTGCAACTTTCCTGCTTTAAAGGTTGCTTTTGCACATTTATCAAGACCAAATGACATTCTTAAATCATCCGAAAATGTTTTGACTACTTACAGTTGTGCTTTCTGTTCCTCATCTGATAAGCTATACAGTTTTAAATTGCCAACAAAGAGAAGATAAGTCTTTACACTTTGTTGCTTTCTGAGAGCCAAATTATAGCCATGACCTAATCTGTTAAGTAGACAGCTTAATGGGCTAAGGGCAAGGCAAAAGAGCAATGGTGACAAGACAGTCACCTTGGAATATCACTCTTTGGATTTTTATCCCTGGAATAATAATTTGTCCTTTTATCATGGCTTAACTGCAAAGTAGTTTGCCACTGTTTCATGGTTGCTATGATGTAACGTATTGTTGTAGGGTGTATCTTATACATTTTTAAGCACTCTTTTATTCATGAATGTGGGATACTGTCAGATGCTTTTTTTTTGTAGTCAGTCTATGCCATATTTAGATTTTCCTCCTTTTTGCACTTCTCCACTATGACTTTAATTAACAGCAAATGATCCTGTGTTCCATATGACTTTCTTTTATTGCTCTTTTATTCTATTGCCATAGTTGAGTTTTCTTAAAATGACTATAAACTCTATCTGCATTATTTCCAGTGAATAGTTTATATGTCGTCAGAAGGCAAGTTATAGTTTTTAGGGTTGCTTGCAGGATCACTCTCAAGTAGGAGCATTGTTTTTCCTGTTAGCCAGGCTGGTGTCTTTTCAGGGTGCGTATATAAGTAGTCCTTTGCACGAAGATTTAGCCATGAGTAAGATGTTAATACTTTTAACCAGAAGTTAGGTGCTGTATCTGGGCGTGGAGTTTTCCGATTAGATGCTTATCTTAACTTTGTTTCAATCTCTCTGGCTGTTACTTCATCCAATTTCATATCCTGTACATTTGAACTTCCTATTCTTTCATTTACTTCTTCTATCCATTTAGCATATTTGTTATGTTCCACAGGAAATTCATAAGTATTTCTCCAAAATGTATATGTTTCTTCTTTTTTGGTGGTCTTTCAACTCCTTTTACCTTGTTTCCCAATTCTCTATAAAACGTTTTTGGGTCATCAATAAATAGCTTATTTTGTACTTTTCCTTTATACTTATCTGTGCATCTTCTAAGTTTTTCTGCTTGTGCTGATATTTTTAGTTTATTATTTGTGATAGTGCATGATAAATCTTGATCTGTTATAGTACTGCACATTGCTTTTATTATGTCTTTTTTTTGTGAGTATATTTGTTGATCTGTTCCCTCTTCTATACTCTTCTAACAATACCACTTCTTGTCTTAATTGCTTTATAGTTTTCTCTATTCAATACTTCCATGATGGTATTCAATTTCTCCCATTCCTTTCCCCACTACCCTGTTTTCTTGTGGTAGAATTTTATCTATTATTAATTTAGCCGCACAGTAATATATCATTTTTATTTATGTTCTATCACATGGATCTCTATGGACAGTCCTAATTACTGTGTTCATTTGTTTTATCAAACTTCTAACTTTTGGGGTTTTATTGACCATCTGCAATTTCTTTCTTTCATTGATCTTAATATGTCTCTCTCTGTTAAATCAAGCAACTCTTCTCTTAGCTCATTTTCTTCAAAACTGAAGGAATATTTTTTGTTCTCCATTTCCTGCAGTCATTCTATAGAAAGTTCTATAGCATCTTCTTGTGGCATATTCTCTTTGACTTCATCCTGTGTCATTCGTTGCTCTGTCATATGGGAACTCATTGACATATCCCTCCTCAACATTGAGTGAGTCAGAGTTGCCAGTTTCCTGTTACTTCCCTTGCTGTCCTACTTCAAGTCTACATTTATGCTGGTTTCCTGTGAAAGGCTCCAAAATATCTTCAAATGGCGACTGACCTGTTCCTTCCTGTTCCACTGGTTTCGCCTTAATTTGAATGTCCATTGTTCTATCTAAAAGAACATGAAAATACTAAATAATATTCTGTATGACTGTTGTTATTTACCTTAAGGATCTGCATCCAAAATCCCATTCTTTCCTTATTAATTGAATTACCTCCCTTCTTCATCATCATCCCTTTCCACTTTGAATTGTAGCTTTCTGCTTGTGTTGAGTACAAGAGCTTTAGCTGTGTGGCTCTGAAATATCCCTTCAAATCAGGTAATACTAAACCTTGTTCTGTTGGGAGGATCAACTTATTTCGCTTGACTCTTGCCCTCTTCCCTTTCCAAATAACATCTGTCAACTCTTTATTAATTACTATCTACAACTTCTCAAAAATATGCCTGACCTGTGTGTAAAACTAAAGTGACTGCTCTTATCTTGCTATCCATATCCATTGACAAGAGCTTCCAGTTTCTCAGTTTTTATATTATCTTTGCACATATCGTTAGCTGCCATAATAGAATCCTTTATAATCCATATTCCTAAATAGTTAATTTTATCATGTCCCTATTAATATGGGAATTCAAACTTCTACCATAATACCAACTATTCTTTGAGACTTTCATGCAGATTGATTATACATCACCATCTCCTCCTATATGTACTATTAGTTTTTGAGTCTTATGTATCTCGAACATTGGCATATTTCAGTTGTCCATAAATATTTCCATTTATGCTTTTTCTTGATTTCCCCACTTTTCTCCTTTACACAAATTTTTAATAAAATTTCCAAAGTATCTGTAGTACTTTTACAGGGTCTTTGGTTATTTTTCTTGTTACAGGTTCCCTAAGTTTGGAAACAACCCTTAATATACTTTTGTTGCCTATGTCATTGTGCCAAAAGTTTTTATGCTTTGGAGTTATCAAAAAACAGTTAACGGCAGTCTTTATAAACTCATGCATATTATACAGGTAATCTCTTATTTTCTCTTCAGCCCTATGCAGTGCCTGTTGTTGTACTGTGAAATTCCCCTCATTTTGTAATACATTAACCTTTGTCAGCCCCTCTAAATATCTCTTATTAGTTCTTAGCAAGATCTGTTTTTCTTTAATTCGATTCCTGATTTGAAACTTCACTTTCATTTTATCCCACTTCCTAGCTATAACTTCTGGAGTATTTGCTATCTTCCCTAATAACTCCTGGATAATTTATACTACCCATTCCTTAAATTCCTCTCTTTTTTAGCAAATAGGTGGGGAAGTGCCAGTATCTCATCTTTACTTCATACCCTGCATTTTTATCATAGTAATTATTGGTGCGTGATCTGAAATAGTTATTGGATGCGTATCAAAGTTCTCAATTAAATGCACATTTTCTTGTGAAATATAATTTCTGTCCATTTTAGTCCAGTTATTGTTCCTTGGGGAATAATATGTAAATTATCTCCATGTTCCTAGTACTGAATTCATATCTTTCATACCATATAGTTTCATAAATTTCTTCAGAAATCTACCATCTTGTTTTATTTTCCCTACTAGGCCCCCCAGATGCATCCTCATTGTTGCAATTCAAATTCCAGTTCCCACCTATAAGTAATATTCCCTGCGGAAGGCTTATTATTTCTCCCAAAATTGTTTTAAGCTCCATACTAGTAATTTTATGTGGAATATAAATACATGCCGGCGTAATTCTCATCTCTTGTCAGCAGCCCTTTACTACTACAAATCTGCCAGTATTATCTTGTTTTCCTCTTCTTTTGGGGTTGGGAGAGTGGCCTAATGGTTAAAGTGTTTGCCATACAAACACAAGGTACAGTGTTTGAGTCTCACAAGGGATAACTGACTAGGCTTAAAATGGCTCGCAAGGGCAGTTTATTGTAGTACTGACCTATAAATTTTCCTACTGGAACTTTTCTAGCAATTAATATAAGTACTCCAATTTTTCTTTCTTCCAATATCCATCCTGAAATCCTTTCTTTATCAATTGCACATGCTCACTTCCTTCCAAACGTGCCTCCTGCAACATTGCTATTTGCACTCTGCATTTTTTAGTATAATTATTTTTTCCTTTTTGTCTATAACTTAGAGACCATTCACATTTGAAGGTAAAATGGAAATGTTACTGTTATGGTAGGAAGTCATTATTTCCAGCTATTGTATATGGCAACTTTTTTTAATGTCTGTTTCCAGTGTTTGTGATGCATGCACCCATTAAGGTTTGGCAGTTTAATCCTTTATACAGTTTTTTCTTACCAACATTGGAACCTGTGTCACATTTTACAAGACTTTTTGTTTTAATAAAAACCCTCAAACATAAAACAAACAAACCTCCAGAATACCCCATAACCTGTTAGTGTAATACAAAGACACATAACTATGTACATCTTCAAATAAGGAAGTTTAACCTTCCTAACTGGAACATTTATGCCAAATCGAGAGCTGCTAACACAGGCCCTAATTAACCTGAAATCGAGGCTATACATGCCAAAATGTGTGTTATTGTCTGTGTTTCTACTTACACTAATTGGTGTCTCTTCTTTGATTTAGCTTCACTCCTCCCCACACATGAAAACTTGGATGCTTTCAGAAATCATTAACTTTTTAGCCTCAAAGAAACCAGTGATCTGTCTTTTATTGTCCTTTTGTCAGCTTGTGCCCATAGAAGCATAAGAGAAAAAAATAAAAATGTGGTCCTCTACTACAGCTTGAAAGACAAGCTGGAACTTTTATTGCTAAAGAAAATTTTATATTCAATTTTCTCATATTTACTTGTTTTCACTTAACATTTGTTATTACATTAAGCCAAGGGTCTTAATCCAGACATTCACCTTTGCAAAAGTTAAAGAAAACAGCTGTACGTACTTTTGCACCACATCCCTCACCACAACAACCCAAGATTATAGAAAACATATATATTTTTTAACTTTTCCTTAAGTTTGACTCATTGCAAACCTGTGTGCACCGGATAGAAGTAGTCACTGCTAATTTTATTCTGTTTGTAACCCCGAATGCCTTCCTGGGGGCAGACATCCTCATGAGAGTTTTTCTTCTAAAGAAAAATATTCCCCATAATTCAGAGTCCACTGTTTCTGAGATTATAGTGTCCATAACTGGACTGTCACATGACAGTTCCATTCACTTAGAATGTAAAAACAGAGAACAGCTATTTTTGATAGGCCTCAATACAACTATTACAACTATTATTTATTGTCACAAACTGCCTTTTGCAAATGTGTTTCTTGCTGATGTGTTACACATTCTGTGAAAAAAAGCTTCCAGAACTACCAGCTCATTGCTGAGGTAATAGACTTTAGACATTCAACTTTGATCTGCTTCAGTTTCTTCTGAAGTTACTCGGACTCCTCCCTTATTTCAACCCTCAGCTAGCAAAAGTATCAACTTTCCCACCCTGCAAGGTTCTGCTTTGCATGACAATACATATCAATCAGATTAGCTTGCAGTCTACATGGTGTGTCATTAATAGTATTTCTAACCTTCTAAAACCTGGCACATCTGCTAACCCAAGTCCAGACCCAAATGTTCAAGACATTGATCTTGCCACCCAATTCAACTCTTTCTTCATAAACTCTATTTCCAAACTAACTTCTTCCTTCTCTAATAACACCCCACCTCCTACCTTCACTTCTCCTCCTCCCCCACCCTCTCCATCTCCAGTCTCTAATCTTACCTCCTCTCAACCACCACCATTCTCCATCAAACCCATCCCTATTGCTACCATAAAAAAAACTCTTGCAAAAACTAAGACCTAGCACCAATGCCCCTGGCAGCATTCCCTCATACTTCCTCAGTATAGCTGCCGAAGCCATTGCCTTCCCAATAAGCATCCTAATCAACCGATCTATCCAAGAAGGTCTTGTTCCACAACTCTGGAAAAAGGCTTTCATCATTCCCCTCCACAAAGGAGGCACAGATACTAGCATCTCCAATTTTCGGCCCATTGCCATTCTCTCTCTCCCATTTCAAAACTCCTCGAGAAATGTATCCATCTTCAACTCCTTCCCTATCTCCTGGACAACAACTTATTAACTCCCACCCAACACAGCTTCAGACCCAATCACAGCACTATGACCACCCTCCTATCTTTCCTAGAAATAGTAAACAAAGCTAGAGATTCTGGTCTTATAGTTTCTACCATCCTACTTGACCTCTCTAAGGCCTTCGATACCATCTCCCATAACTTACTACTTACTAAATTATCTAACCTAAACCTTTCTCCATCATCTCTCAACTGGTTCACCAGCTACCTCTCCAACAGGCAACAAGCTGTCAAATGGAAAAAAGCTACCTCCTGTTTCCTCAACACCCCCACTGGTGTCCCACAAGGTTCCATACTGGGTCCCCTGCTCTTTAATATATTCATCAACGACTTTTTCCTATCCATTCCTTATGCTAACATTATTCAATACGCAGATCATTCTACAATTATCTGTTCTGCCCCATCCATCCCAACTCTCTTACAACTAACTCAAAATGCCTTCTCCACCACTGAACAATGGATGAAAGACAATCATCTAGCCCTCAACACATCAAAAACAAAACTTATGATATTCACCCCCTCCAAAACTAGCACCATAGACAGAAATCTATTCTCTATCACCAACCAAAATAATACACCTCTTGAGCTGGTACCTGAAACTAAACTACTAGGAGTCCAGATTGATGACAAGCTTAAATTCAATTCCCATTTTCTACTAAACATAAAAAAATCCCACCAAAAACTCTGTATGCTCTACCGACACAACCGATACCTCACTTCAGCTACTAAGCTCACTCTCTCTACTACATTTCTCTTACCCTCCCTTCTTTATGGTGCCCCTCTCCTTACAAACCTACAATCTACTCTCAAATCAGAACTGTCCTGTTGTTACTACAAAATAGCCAAATTCGCCACTAACAACAGACAATCATCCCATCACTGTTTACCTCTCCACCTACTCAACTGGCTAGAACTTCCCAACTACCTCTCCTATATTCAGCTCACCTATGTACATAAACTCATTCACCAACCCTCCCTTTGTCCCTCCCTCTCCTTTACCTTTAAAATGCACCTCCCACAACGACTCCTCAGATCTAGCAATCAATACCTAATTGAAGTGTATAAACCCCTTCGCCCCCCAAGACAAAACCTACTATCCTTTTCCCTTGCACGCCTATGGAACGCCCTCCATCCCTCCATTCGTACCATCACTAGCCTCCCATCCTTTAAAAAAATCACTTTACTCACACCTAACATCCACATGGGAATGTTCCAGCTCCCACCCCTCTTAACTTATTCTCCATCCCCTTCCGTCTTCCACTTCACTTACTTCAAACACCAACTTCCATTTTTTCTCACATCTAGTAACCAACATCCTATTCCCAACTATCTACTTCCTACCTACATCAATTCAACCTCCCACTTTCATCTAATCCTACTATTTCTATCTTCTGAAAACATGGACTTACTAGTACAGTGTTCTAAAAAAAAAAAAATGTTTGTCTATTTAACCACAGTAACTTTAGTTATCTCTTAGAACTAGAATAGTAAATTGTTGCTATCTTTTGTGTAATCTTTATGTTGGAGCTTTTCTCCCCAGGACTCCATTGAAAACGGGCTCTTCTGGCCCAATGGACTATCCTGGTTAACCAACTGCAAATAAATAAATAAATAGTGTTCCCTCATCTCTCTCCTTACTCCTATTATTTGAATAGCACTTTCACTGTAAATCATATTATAAAAATGCTTTTTAATATACAGGTGTCTACGCATTCCTGAAAACCTGCCTGTAACATAAACAGATTACAGTTCATCTCAGCCACTGACAGAATTAGCTATGTCTGCAAATTAATACTCAAATCATAAAAAATAAAACATATTTGCTTTACACAGATTTGCAGTCCTCTGCCTTGTTACCTGCTAGGCATGCCACTGATCTCTCCTTATATTTGTAAGTACTGCTGGTTTTGTATGCACATATTCATTGGTGTTATACTTTTGTTGATGCAACTTAATATTTTCTTTCCTTCATGCTATGCAATGTCTACTATCACTGTTCCAAACACTGTGCATACTGTTCTTGCTCTCTTTCAATAATGTTTTCCATTGCAGGCTGGCACAATAAGCATTTCTCTTCACTGTTACCCAAATTTTCACACATTTCCTCAAGAAGCTAGATAAACATGACTACAACAATATATTTTATACCACAATACTCCTGTTCGCTGTACTAAGTGTGAATCCAGAAAAAAACACTTCTTTATTTGAAAAAAACTCCTCGTTAAGCGCTTTCATCTAATAATAATAGACTTCTTCAGAACACAGTCCTTAGTCAAATGCTGGGTTATATGCAAATGTTCAACCATTCATACTAGTTGATTGATCAGTCAATTAAATATACTAATTATTTAAAGTGCTCAGTACATTTTGTTAAAAATCACTTGCATGTGAAATAAAAGTCATTCTACACTAATATCACAAATGTGTATATACAACATATAAAAACATATAAAAATAAATAAACGCAAGATGTATAATATTGTAAAAACACTATTCAGTTATTACTTTACACTCATATAAATAAACTATTACCCTAGATGTATGTTCTATTTAAGTTTTAAATTCCAAAACAGGCTTTATAGTAATACTGTCGTTGATCCCTGGGTGAACAGTTGCGTTTAACAAAATTTGCCACATAGTTTCTCTTTCACCCAATTTCTTACTAATGTTACCACCCCTGGGATTAGCCATTATTTGTTCTAAAATTGTGAATTTAAACGTATCGCAACTTGGACTTTTGACAAGATGTCTGTATAATGCATTATTAATGTCTTTTTTTCTAATGCAATAATAATGATCATAAATTCTATTTCTTAAGCATCTGTCAGTTTTGCCCACATAATAACTTCGGCATTTTGTACATTTGGCTAAATAAATCACATGTTGTGTACGACAGTTGCCTTTCTTAAACCTTATAACAGTTTGGTTGATATCTTTCAACGTAAGGGTGGTATCTTCCATTTCAGCAAAACATTGATTGCCCTGTCCACCCTTACGGGTGCCCCCTTCCTTTCTTTTATTTTTACTAGTAATGGGCTTAATCTCAAATTTGTTCTTTAAATTATGTCCTGTTTTATAAACAAATACAGGATGCTCTCCTAAGACCTTATAAATATTTTCATCATTTCTCATAATGTTCCAATTTTCCTCCACAATTTTTTGTATTTCTTTAACATATGTGCTGTATTGGAATATACATGCTCATTGAAACTTGTTGTCATCTTGACTATTATTTGGACTACTGGTGGTGTCCGAAGTTCCACAAGGCCCTGTACCTAATAGGGGTTTGTACTTTGTACCCCATTCTTCTTTAACATATTTAATAGTATTATCAATAAGTCCAATAGGGTACCCTCGTTTACTAAACATACTACCTATGTTGTCTAATTCTCTGAGCATATCATTGTATTCGGAAGTCATTCTAGTTGCTCTAATACATTGACCCTTAATTGTACTACGCTTCTGGCTGTATGGGTGACAACTAGAATATTCTAAATATGAGTTACTGAATGTGTTTTTCCTATATATTTGGGAAGTAAATTGACCATTTGCCGTGGAAATATAAGTATCTAGGTAGGAAATACCTTTCTTATCATAATTGTATGTAAACTTCAAATAATCACTAGACTGATTGAGATAATTGAGAAACATTTCCAAATCGTTCATAGGCCCATTCCACAAGATAAAAATATCGTACAAAAACTTTACATAACAGCTTATATAACTATACCATCTACTGTTAAATATACATTCTTTCTCCCAATCAAGAAGGACTAAATTGGCAAAGATGGGTGCACAGGCAGCCCCCATTGCCACCCCCTTACTTTGTCTATAATATTCTCCTTCATAGAAGATGTAGTTATGTTTTAGTACAATATCCATAAACTCTAAAATCAACAATACCTTTTCCCATGGTAATCCAGCAAATGTTTGAATGCTGTTACTGAATCGACTCATTCCATCCTCTTTAGGAATGCATGAGACAAGGTCTACAACATCTCTTGTTACGAATGTTACACCTTCTTTACATACGTCGGGAGTAAGTCAACTCAAAAAGTCCCATGAATCTATAACTGTATGGGATACCTTTTTGTATATAGGTTTCAACCATGTATCTATAACCGTGCCAAATGGAAAAGTTTTGGATTTGTTACCAGATTTTATAGGACGGAAGGTAGGGTCGTGTAGATCTTTGTGCACTTTCAGTATCCCCACAATGGTGGCTAAAACTGGAAATTTGATATTTAAAAAGTTGTACATATCCGTATCCATCCTATCATTTAATAAAAATTCTTCCAAGTATAAATCAATTTTGTGATGTCCTACATTCACTTCATTCAGTGATGAAACATCATAGTTTCCCGAATTGAGTAATATGGTGTGTATTTTGTTGAGATACTCAAAAGTGTCATATAACACCACACCACCCCCTTTGTCTGGTTTCATAACCCAAATTTGATGGTTACCCTGTAGTTCTTTTAAAACTTGAAATTCTTTCTTACTTAAATTGTATCGCATCTTTTTATCCTTGCATTTACTCTGAAATAAATACATCTCCTCCGTCACTACTTTCTCAAAAGTAGCCAAAGTAGTATTCATTGGTGGGAAAGTAGTATTCATTGGTGGGATGAAAGTGCTTCTCTTTTTAAAAAGTTTTTTAGTTGCTTCATCCCTGTTCTCCTTAAAATGAATAGCTAAGTTGAGTTTTCGCATATATAACTTAAATAATACTGCATAATCAGTTCTATCAAACTTAGTATTGGGAACATATTTCATTACTCTAGAAAACAGGGAGAAGTGTTCCTTCTCCAATTTAAACTGAGTGAAATTAAATGTACTAAAATCACCTAAACTGTATTGAATATCATTGTGTTTCACTATAGTTAACTCCTTGTCCAATTCTTTCTGTTTGTGTGCTGCCAATTCGCCTGATATGTGGGATCGCTCCAATTCCTGTATACTGGTGCTCCTTGTTTTTCCTGCCCTTGCCATGCTTGTTTTTTTCTCCCTAAAAAATTCCTGTTGTTATTTTTCCAATCTTTTTCCCCCTATTATCATATGCTTCCTCAACACAGTTGTCACTTCCCTCTCCTTTAGGTAACTGGCCCTTTGTTTCATTGTAATTAACCCATCTATACGTCTGTTTGTTCTCATATTGTTCCAGATCCCTTTTTATCTTCTTACATTTTCTGTCAAACTGTTTTTTACAATTTTTTTCTACCCATTCATATTGAGTATTGTAAAAACTTTCCCATTCACCAAATGATAAATCCTTTAGTCTCATTCAATTGTTCTATTTCTGTTATACTTGCATATAATTTTTTATCATTACATCTTATAATAAACTGCATAAAACTGAATCCAAAGTTTCAAAAAGATTAGTACATTCCTGTATATTGGATTTGTTCATGTCTACTCCCATGGGCTGTTTGAAAAATCTTAAGCCCATCGGTACAATTTTCAAATCCAAACATCTTTTAAGATACATATTATCTAATTGTAGACTTTTCACAATACCCAACTTTTTTCCAAAATCATAAATTAAATCTTATAGGAGTATTGTGTGTAACATTTACAGTGTTGACTTTCGCTGACAGTAGTTATTTTATCTTTTATACCACAATATTTTTTTGTGTAACAGTGACTGCAGCATTTCAATCCTCATATGAATTTAGCTGTTACAGCAGGGATCAAGCATCAAAGCCCTTTTGCCACAGAAGCATCAACAAAGCAGATGTGATGACAACACTTAGTAGGATTGTATATAAACATCAACTCATATGTACCACAGGGATGGGCTGTGGCTTCAGAAAAAGAAAAGGGTGCAAACAGCAAAGTCTGGGTTTTAAACAGCTGAGGTGTAACATGAAAGTTCAGGCAAACCAGGAAATGTACAAATAGTCCATGGCAACCGCACTGCATAAAGACAGAGTACAAGAGTGTTTTTTAAAGTTAAAGACAGATCAATTATGCAGATAAAACACCTTTCTGTTATCTTAGCATCTACAGTGCATAAATTGTGAAGCCTGATGAATAACAATGACTCTGGCTTTCAGTACAGCAAGGGGCAAGCTGAGCTAACAGGTATCATGCTGAGGAGATGAATTAATTATGCAGACATCATGACTCCTCGGTGTAACTTCAATTGACTGTTCAGCAACAGAAGATCCTCCCCAGGCTAGTGAAAGCAGATAAGGTACACATACTAAACCTAGAGCACTTGATAATGGTTTTCAGTCTTACTGACAAACACTGGCTAATCTATAATGTATGTACTGTACCTGTGTACTATGTATGCATTCTACCTATGTTCCAGATTTCAGCTGTACACCACAAATCTATTAATTACCTTTATTTTTAAATTAATATTTTTGTTTGTTCTCTCCACTGTAACTGTTGATGTGCTGCATACCACTGTAAAAACATGTCTTTTGTAATTTTGTGTGTATACTGGTCATGTCTAAATAACTAAATGTATCTGTAATTTTTCTATGTGGAGCTTTTCTCCCTGGGCCTCTGCTGAAAAAGGGCCTTTTTGGCTCAGTCAGACACCCCCGGTTAACAAATGTAAGATAAAATAATAAATAAATAAATAAGACTAAGGAGGAGGCATTATGCATATGTATGGGAACCCTAAGCCACAGACAACAGCTTAGCACTTTCAGATGAGGTAGGAGTAGTTTCACAGACAAACCAAGTTTTTAAACTGAGGACATGGCCGGCCTTAGGCATAGGCGAACTAGGCGACCGCCTAGGGCGCCGTGCAGGCTGGCCTCAAAAGGGCGCAATTCACGGATCATCGGAGTTAATAAAAAAAAAAGAAAGAAACGTTGTTGTCTGTTCGGCTTTTCCAGGTTAGGGCTCCTCACAACAGAACTCCGCTCTGTAAATTGCACCCTTCTGACAGAAGGACGCAATTTACAGAGCGGAGTACTGTTGTGAGGATTACTAAATGGAAAAAGCATAACAGACAACAACGTTTCTTTTTTTTTTATTATTTCACTGTCCGCTGCCCTAAAGACTACAATTGCGGTCTCCCCAGCATTCTGATGGGTCTTTAAAAGGTTTACAAGTGTGTTCCAGAATTTATTGTTTTTTTCCAAGATTCGTAGGTGTATGGTAGGCTAACGACCACTAGAGCCCTTAAAAGCCCAGCCATTCAACTCAAATGTGACCTATACATTTGATTTATATTTAGGTTCATAGGTTCATAGATAGGTAGTAGGCTATCTGCCCGAGGGCATTTATAAGCCTAGCCAGAGTGTGTCGGCTTTCGCCGCCCCATTGATTAATTAACTGATCCACTGTCAAGCAGAGCCAATGAAGTGATCCCAGGGGTGTATTTTCTGTTACCCATCCACTTGTCAAGGTTTCTCTTGAAGAGTGTTGGTGAAGGGCTCTGCCTGATGTAATTTGGAATTTTGTTACAAAGCATGGCGAGTTTCTGTGACAGGAATCTATCCCTCCAGCATGTTCTATTTATTGTGGTGAGGTTTAGCTCACTAGAGCACGTGGCTGACAGTGACTTGGATTTCTTTAGGTGGAGTATGTCCATCAATTCTGAGTTGGACATGGCTTTATAAGTCAGGCAGAGATCACCTCTGAGTAAGTGTCCCATCTGTGGGTGTGGCTCAAATAAGGGTGTTCCTTGAGTTCGGTGTGGGTGGGGCTTAAGGGGCACCAGAGCAGTACTTCGCCTAGGGTGCCATTTCAGCTAAGGCCGGCCCTGACTGAGGATACACATTAATATTCACAAGGTGCTTATGTCACAAAACAGTTGCATCTAAGCATGGACAGGTCACCAGAAGGTAGCCCTAAACAAGTATACATCCATATTGGTCCAATCTGTATTCCACTTTACCATCTGCCTATCAATTACCGGTTTCTTTACATGTGTACCATACAGACTGCTTTTGCAAGTCACATCAAAAAAGGCACATCCCGAAATGGGAGGCAGGCAGGGTGACACAGGCTCTTGTTCACAGCATATTTTGGCATTTATATACAGCTGTGAAATATACTAAAGTACAGTCATCAAAATACCCTGCTTCCTGCATTAGACCACATAGCAGTATCATTCTGGCTTCCAAGTACAGTGTATAATAGAATGTAATCTTCCAGGAATGCACATTTAGTGAGAAATTCATCTTCCAGAAGATGAGTACACAGACAGACATATATGACTTGTTCGTAACATGTTAGAAGAAATGAAGCCACTGCTCTGTATTCGGGCATACTGATCACCTGTAGTACATAACTAACAATGTAGGAAGCACCACTGGGAACCCTTTACTTCTGCAGTACCACTGCAGAACCATTAATTCATGTGAAACAACCTTGCATCAGGATCTGTAATCACTACTGACAATTAGCCAAGTACTGTTAGGGAGAACTGATGTGACACTAAGTCACGTGTCTAATATTCTCTGCACATTTTCAAAGTCTTCTCCACTCATTGTCTATATTTGCAAGAAATGTCTTCCTTTTATGATATTGCCATATTTCCTTGTTATTTTGTGGAAACAATGTTACGAATGTGTTAAATAGGAATTCTATTGCTTACTCCTATTACTTTTCATCCACTACCAGTAACCTAGATTATGGTAAGGTTTGAATGCACTACACAAAGCATGTATGTTCCCCATATTGGCTGTGTGCCTGCCATAAAACTCAACAGCTATGGGTCAATAAGCTACTGGCCAGACAGTGCCTAGTTGCTCATCCATGGGTTTACCTTCATTAGCTGTGTTCAGTGAAAGCTGGGTGTTAAACCAGTGAAACTGTGAAACATGAAATGTGAATTGCTACTCAGTGTAGGTTCACTGACAGGACGCAGCTTGGAAGTGGATGACATGATGGTGAGGAGGAGGCTGGACATCCTTTGTAACTAGGAGACAGGAATGAAGGGCAGTGCAGCCAAGCCACTTGGCTTGGGCTGCAGAGTCTACTACCCAGGAAGAGTACAGGCTAGAAGTGGTGTGCGAATTGTGTTGAGAGAAAGGTATATGAAGGCAGTGCGGGTTACAATCAGAATTACTGGCATACTCATGCCAGTCAGATTCCATTGTAATGATAGGTCAGTATTCATAATCTCTGCCTATGCCCCACAGCAGGGTTGTGATTCTGAGGAAAAGAGTGCATTCAGACAGCAGTTACAGGACCTACTAGGTAAAGCAGGACAACAAGAATTGGTGTTTATAATGGGTGACTAGAATGCACTTATCGGGACAGACAGAACAGGATATGAGGGCTGCCTGGATCCACGTCAGTTGGACAACAGGAATATGGAAGAGGCCATTCTAGACTACTGTCAGGCCAGTGGCTTGATAGTAGCCAACACATGGTTCAGAAAGAGAGACGGTCACAAGCTCGCATGCAAGAGTGGTCAATATGCGATGTAGGTAGACTTCCCCTAGAAAGGAGGGGGTACTAGGGTATAATCAATGATATCAAAGTCAACCACAGCAAAATAGATGCTCCACAGCCTATACCAGTGGTTGCCACAATCATAGGATCATAGGAGATTACCAGGTATCGACCCGGAGGTCATTTTAATAGTAGCCGTTTTAACCCAATGTAATACCATAGAGGTAATACTCAATACCCAAGATTGCATTTAGTGATGACTGCAAGCAGTGGGGAGAGAGGGCTCTAAGGTCAACAGACACCAGACTGAAGACATGGAAGTGGACTGGAGAGAAGGAACAACAGGTCAAGGAAGTTCTCATACTTCCAGCACCTCAAGAAGAGGAGGAAATCATTGTAGTTGAAGAAAAATGATAGCACCTCAAAACAGCATTTGTGAGGACTACTTAACAGATATGTGGCCGAGCCGGGTCTGCTAGTAAGGTACATAAGGACAGTGGGTGGTGGAATGCAGCAGTCCAGGAAGTCAGCTAAGAAAAGACGAAGTGCAGGAAAAAGTGGGAGATAGAAAAGACCAACTAGGCTAGGAAGGAATACTGATTGCCTAACAAAGAAGCTAGAAAAGGCATTGCAATAGCAAAGAAAAGGGCATTCTAGGCACTGTACCAGCTTCTGTAAAGAGACTCAGTTTGTGGTACAAAGAAACTGCATCAGGTTGCAAGGCCAAGACAGAAAGATAAAGAAGACTGTCAGACACCCTTCATAGGGAATGCCATGAATAACATGCTCACCAGTCCGCAGGATATCAAAAGCAGATGGAAGGAGTAATTCTGGCTGCTTAGGAATGACGATAAACCCACAGATGCTGCGCTGACCCAGAAACAATCTATGATAAAAGATGAGCAGGATACCACCCTGGAAGATATAAGAATATCTCAAAGGAAAATCAAGTTAGAGAAAGCAGCAGGCTCAGATTAGCTTGCAGCAGATATGATAAAGATGATGGGTTAGTTGGCAGAGAAATGGCTGTAGATGATAGTCATAACAGTGTGGAGAAAAAGGCACATCCCAGACGACTGGAGAATAAAGCAAACTTGCGTTAGTGTGCAAGAACGGGACATCCACAACTGTGAGCAGTACGGAGGCATCAAAGTCCTGTAACATTTCATAAAAGTTATCGAGAGGGTGATTGATAAATGGATATGCAGGGTAGTAGAATGTAGGGTGGGAGATGAACAGTTAGTCCAACAGCTCATTCCTATACTTGGAGAAAACAGACAACAATGTCCCAAGCAAGGTAAGGTGGTTAATAGTCCCAGAAGCAATGGTAGTATTAGTGCTGGCTACATACAAGGACCCAATGATTCTAGTACAAGCAATGTTTGGTCTCACATCTGAGTCAGTCGATGCACCCATAGGTGGATCTGTTTTTCTGTCTAATGCAGATTAGGTTACCGAACACCGTAAATTGCCATTTACTACTACAAACGTGTAATTTCTTCAGTGGGAAAGAAACCACAATCCCCACTTTAAAGGGTGTTATGGTTAATCAGGTGATGCAGATAATAGTGTTGCAGTTCCCTGGTTACAAACCATATTACTCACAACTTATCTTGCTCATGTTTTTCCATTTACCATTTCTATAGTTTTGATGCGACTGGCATCTACTGGAGGAATCTACTGGAATGCTGATGAACTAGGTGGTTAAAAAAAAAGAGGAGGAGATGAAATCATTATTCAGACATGACTCCTCAGCGTAACTTCAATTGACTGTTCAGCAACAGAAAATGAAGAAGGAGGTGTTATGCATATGCATGGGAGCCCTGTGTCACAGACAACAGCTAGCACTTTCAGATGAGGTAAGAAAAGTTTCACAGAGAAACCCAGTTTTTAAACTGAGGCTACACATTAATATTCACAAGGTGCTTGTGTCGCACAGCAATTGTATCTAAACATGGATAGGACTCCAGAAAGTATCTCAGAACAAATGTACGTCCATATTTGTCCAGTCTCAATTCCACTGGTCAAGAAAACTTGGCCACGTTCAGCAGTGGGAGATGTGAGGCACTATCAGTATCTGGTTACATGAGGAAATCTTGAAGTTTAACATAATGGAATTAATAGTGATCACAGCTGATATCAGTACCATGTTGTATCATCTGTCTGTGAATTACTGGTTTCCTTACATGTGTACCATACAAACAATCTCAAATGGGGATGAAGGAGTAAGAGACTGTGTTGTAAATGGATCTTCAACTTAACTTTGGCACTACCACAAAGTGGTTTATGACAAAGGTCCTTAAATGATCGCCAGGCATTTTCTATTTTTGGCATCAGAAATATTCTTGAATGAAAACCTCATCCCCACTGACACAAGAAAATTATTTCTCTTACTCCCTCCCAATAAGGGTCTATATTACATCGTCGAACTTCAGAAAGTTTGAATGATGGAATATCGAACCTAAATGTCCAAAACATTAAAATACCGAACAGAAAGAACAGCGATCCCCCCCCCCCCCAGGGAAAAACAATCGCTGTTCCCTAACAAAAAAATAAAAAAAAACCCTCCAACCTAAAATTTAAACTAAAGGGCTTCACCCCCACACCCACACCCCCCTACTTAAATATACCAACTGCGTGATCACACCACATTGGAGGAAATAGCAAAGCCCCGAAAACAGCCCACCGATTTTCTTCCCTGGGAAAAAAATCGATGTGCCGTGGCTTCGCTATTTTCAGACATTTAAGTTCGATATTACATCGTTTGAACTTTTTGAAGTTTGATAATGTAATATAGACCCTCCCAATAAGGCATGTGCTGTAGGACAGGAGGGAACAGAGGGGTTTGGTCTCAGGATGTGGAATAATACCCTGTAAAAGAGGGATCTCTTCCCACTGAGTCAATCTCAGAACCCATTTGTCTGAAACAATTTGCCAAAGAGACAGAAATGGAGAATCTGACGTTATGGATGCGATAAGAGAATGTCATGGATGGAAGTGGCATATAAGGCCCCTTACATACTCATTCTGACCTATTTGACTGTCCATTGTACTGCGGGGGTTCCTGCTTTGTTTTCACCAACCTCCCCAACATTGTTTTTAAAATTTTTGCACCACTGTCTTGTACACCTTACATTTCAGCCACTCTGGTATTCTTCTGTCATAGACTACACCTGATACTCTATGCCCATTGGCTGCAGCCCTCTGATTTTTGTCATGTAAAAAATGAGAACACACTAAATCATTTCAAAACTTTTCCCACCTTTAATGTGACCTGTAACCTGTACAATTCAATTGAAAAACAAACAAATCCTGGGGAAAAAATATAAAAAATAAAAAACGTACAATAAGCTGGTTGCATAAGTGTGCACACCCTTAAGGTAATACTTTGTTGAAGCACCTTATGATTCAGTTACAGCATTCAGCCTTCTTGGGTACACACCTGCCATCAGTTAAAGAGACTCTGATTAACACCAAATGAAGTTCAGCTGTCCTAGTAGGATTTTCCTGACATTTACTCAGTTGCCTGCTACAACAAAAGCAGTGGTTCACAGAGAGCTTACAAAGCATCAAAGGAATCTGGACTATGGGGTAGGGTTGCAAGACGGAAGCCTTTTTCTTACATGGAAAAACATCCAGGCCTGGCTAAAATTTGCAAAACGATACATCAAGTCTCCCAAAAGCATGTGGGAAAATGTGTTGTGGTCTGATGAGACCAAGGTTGAACTTTTGGCCACAATTCCAAAAGGTACGTTTGGCAC
This sequence comes from Protopterus annectens, assembly GCF_019279795.1. Lineage (NCBI taxonomy): Eukaryota > Metazoa > Chordata > Ceratodontiformes > Protopteridae > Protopterus > Protopterus annectens. The sequence continues at coordinate 381,909,160 of NC_056737.1, read as the reverse complement.
AGAAACAACACTTTGCATCACCAAAGGTCACCATCCTCACGGTGAAGCATGGTGGTGGCAGTATCATGCTTTGGGGTTGCTTTTCTTCAGCTGGAACTGGGGCTTTAGTCTGAACAGTTCCAAATGCCAGTCACTTTTGGCCCAAAACCTTCAGGCATCTGCTAGAAAGCTGAAGATGAAGAGGAATTTCAGCATGACAATGACCCTGAGCCTACATCCAAATAAACAAAAAAATGGCTTCAACAGACGAAAATTAAAGTTTTGTAATGGCCCAGCTTGATCTAAGATATAAATCCAATAGAAAATCTGTGGGGTGACCCGAAGAAGGCTGTGAACAAGAGATGCCCTCGCAATTTGACAGATTTGGAGCGATTTTGCAAGGAAGAGTGGGCAAATATTGCCAAGTCAAGATGTGCCATGCTGACGGACTCCTACCCAAGATGACTTAATGTTGTAATTAAATCAAAAGGTGCTTCAACAAAGTATTCGTTTAAGGGTGTGCACACTTATGCAACCAGCTTACATTAAAGGTGGGAAAAGTTTTGAAATGATTTATTGTGGTCTCATTTTTTTTCTACCACAAAAACCTGGCATTTTAACAGGGGTGTGTACACTTTTTATATCCACTATACATTGACGCGCACACACATACGCAGTCGTACAATGCATCAGTAAACAATGGGAATTTGCCCTTCTTTTCTTAAACCAGTGATGTAGTTACTATGGGAAACCACTGCTCCTAAGGATCTCAACTCGGTGTAACCGAATTCAGTGGGAGCAAACGCACTGCACTGTTTCCCACTGTTTCCTTAACAGGATTGCTGTTATTCCAGCTAAGGTTCATCAGTCTCAGTTACAGCACACAGTGCTAAACACACACACACCTGCACTGTGCCATTGAACTGTGTTGCTTGCACACCACTCTACTAAACAATGAGGCACCAGGTATGGCGGACCCTAGCTGCTGCTGATGTCCACTGTAGGGACCTACCAGTTGTTGCAGCAATCCCACTGAGGTGATATCTGATGCTCCCTCAGCAAGTTGGCGCCAGTCCTCCTAAATACATACCTACACACACTTTTACAGTGTACCAGTAAACCGTGCAAATTTCCCCATCTCTGCATACAGCACTGATGCAACAGACATTTCCAGTAAAAATTTGCAGGTTGCCATTACATCACCCGTAACAACACACACAATATGTCTTCTTCATGCAACCACTCCTCATAATACTGCAACAACCCTTGGGAACAGAGCTGTTGATGACCTCAGCTCAGGTTTGCCTTCAAATTTTTCAAGCATGCTGGACGAGAATCATACATTCATTCAACATGCCTCTTTCAGTTCAATTTTGCATGGTGGCTCACTGATACAAATTCAAAAATAAATGCACACAGAACACATACATTTACAGATACATTGTAAATATACACAAATAATTTGTTTTGTTAACATAATTTAGTCAATGAATTACTCTGTTCCGTATCAAGTCTCCACTACAGATCCTAAGTACCCGCTTCACCAGTTTACTGTTGCTGGGAAACTACAACTTTAGATGCTATACTGGTGTCAGTTCATTTGTCTTGTCATATTACCTTTAATGACATCCACTGTCATATATTGTAAACATATATATCTCCATGCATATAAACCCTTGCCAATATGCAGATTCATTTTCTGTATGAGCCACACATGTGCTCATCACCACTGTCTCATACACAGTTTCTGATTCCACTCAGGGCTTTCACATTGGTAATGAATTTATGAACTTATGCCACAAACAGAGCAGCGATAGCTAGGTCAGCCAGAAGCATTAATGTAAATTGTTATCACTACACTTACACAGAACTACACGACTCGGAAGTATTTCAGGTTCCAATTGCTTTGAGAAATGAGAAACATGTTGGTTTACAACATTCCATATCTGTGCATTATAACATGTGCTTGTCCATTGTTTCATGTTGAATTTTCTGTCGAATTAATTCTACACTACTTATCCTCACATGCAATATTAAACCTACTTTTACTACAGTCTAACACATAGCTGCCCACTGAGGTGTCTTTAAGCTACACTATTAGTAAGTTCTTATACTTTTTAAGCAAATACACATGGCAATACAGAACACAGTTAATTTACTGCTCCATTTTTTTATTTATTTTCTTTTACTGTTTGTATCCCTGTGGACCTGCAGATGTTGCTATTCCATATACAGGGTGAATAATTTTTCTCCTCATGGATGTACCTAATGCAATATTATCGCCATAGGTAGCAAGTTTACATGTGGTACAGAAAATTGAGGCTTCTATTCCCACACCAGATGGACAGGCTGCAGATAAGCATGCACAGCAGAAGGGGTGGTGTTTCACTGCTGATGTATGCTGTCTTTCAGATGAGACATTAAACGGAAGTCTCATCTGCTTGACTTGTGGGTATTATAGGTATATGTAAATTACCTATCAAAAAGGGCAGAGGAAGTGTGCAGATGCCCTGGTCACATGTACAGAAGTAGTGTACTACGTTCTTGGGTCTCCCCCAAACAGAGGCTCCAAGCCTAGTGAAAATGTCACACTCCAAAAATGGTAAACAAAAACAATTGAAACTCAGCTCATCTTCACAGTCATACCACTCACTATTCCGAATTCTGCATCATACTCAGGACCACAGTCCGTACCCATTTCCAAAAAGCCTTGAGTTGCACAATCAGTAAGTATATTATGTCAAAGTGTTGTACAGTTGCATTCAGGAGTTTTGTCAGAAATGAATGCTTACCACGGTATCGCTACATCCCACATTATCTTCAAAAATGGGTTGCATGCAGCATTACACCTGTAACAGGTATCTGTCTTAATGTGTAATGCAACATGTTGAATGTCTTCCATGTTACAGTTCCACTGTCTAGCTACAACAAAAAAGTACAATATGCGTTCAACAGTGTCATCAACATGTCAGCATCGTGCCACAACCAAAAACACTTCACACAGTACTCATCTGTGTCTTCCTATTACTACAACATGAACTAGGAATTACTAAACGGTGTGGTTGACATCTTGAGCACGATACAACTTTTTATAAGCACTCATCTCTTGACCTTTTTACTTAACATAAGCCTTCTCATATGACCCTTCCTTATAGCAGCAGTCCCACAAGAAGTTAAACTTATGTAGCCTGCTAATAGTATACTTGTCTTGAAACACTGTCATGTGCTGCATCCCTGTAACCCTTCAAAAACAAGCTGTAAAACACACTAGCGCTCTGTAACAAACAACTATTTAACAGACAGTATACACTCATTACTTCATCACTACATCTCTGCTTTAACTCATTCACTCCAGAGCAGCTCGGGAAATGCTGCCTGCTTACTTCCACCATAGGAACAACAGTGCAGCCTGAGCTTATTTTCAGGTAATTTGTAATACCATACAGAAAACAAATGATCATAACTCTTTGACCATAAGAGCTAGACTAAAAATGTAAATGCAAAAGTTGTTCAGCAGACACTGACCTTTCCAACAGTGTAAATGTTGATAGTGTGTATGTAAGTCATTATTAAATATCTGCCATGGAATGCTAATATTAAGCATATATTTTTTTACCTTTTTGGTAAAACAAATCACAATATCTTGGTGAATTTACCACGTAGACCCATACAATTTGTAACTTCTTTGTATGCATGTCAGCTTTAAAATAATACCTTAACCATTATTGTGTGATGCTCCGTTACAGGGATATTCTCAGAAATATGATTAATATTATTTCTCATAATTGATAACTAATCAAAGCCTAATATCTCATCACGTGTAACAGACAGAGGCTACATATCAGTGTACAAGTTGTGTGGCCCAATGTCATCTTCAAAATGATCCATCATTTGTGTCATCACTATGCTCCCTTGCAAGGATATGGGCATAATAATGAGAAATATTACAAATGTATAATTTTCATAACCCTACAAGACTAAACAAATTGTGATATCTGTACATGTGTACAGCATACAGGCAGTTGTTTTACCATGTTGTAACTATTAATACTGTCTTCAAATGAGGTATTACTTAGCACATTGACATGCTCCCTTGCAAAGTTATTTACCAAAATATGAAAAAATATCATAATTTTCATAACCTAAGTCCTAAACAAACTAATATCTGTACATGTGTACAGCATACAGACACAATTATTTTATCATGTTGTAAGGACTAACACTGTCTTCAAAATGAGGTATCACTTAGCACAATTACATGCTCCCTAGCAAAGTTATTTACCTAAATATGAAAAAAATCATAATTTCCATAACCTAAGTCCTAAACAAACTGTGATATCTGTACATGTGTACAGCATACAGACACCATTCTTTACCATGTTGTACATACTGAAACAGTCTTCAAAATGAGGGCTTACTTAGCACATTGACATTTACCAACATATGAAAAAATGTCATAATTTTCATAAACTTAGTCCTAAACAAACTGTGATATCTGTACATGTGTACAGCATGCAGACACAGTTCTTTTACCATGTTGTAAGTACTAATACAGTCTTGAAAATTAGGGATTACTTTGCTAGGGAACATGTCAGTGTGCTAAGTAATTTACCAAAAATTAAAGAAACTTGGATGACTCCACATAGAAACCAAAATCTGGCATGTGCATTCTTCAGTGTGATAACTTTTAGTAATGTGAATAACAGGGGCAGCTGCTGAGAGTTTTACCTGACAAGTGATAATGACTCAGTGTTATACTCTGACTGCACATATTGTAAATTAATAAGGAGATAATGACTTACATTCCGTTACTGCAATATTCTGCATGCTCAGATTACCTGGTGCAGGTGTTATATAACACTGACTCATTGCCATGTGTTAGGAGAAGACCAGAGCAATTCAGTAAAAATAGTATAACACTTATATATACCCTTCCTCCCAACTAAATTCCACACATGACTGACAGAGCTAGGAACATTGCCCAAAATATATGGTTGCTCCATGCTGGTAATTTTGTGCAACGTTTATACCACTGAGCATAATCATAAACAGAAATAACAAAGTCAGAACTATGTAAATTACCTAGGTGATCCATGTAAGAATTACTCTAAAAGTAGTAAATCATTTTATCTCATCTAACCAACCCTCTAGTTAGAGTAAGACACAGCAGTGAAAAAGGCAGAAATATTGTCCAAAATATCTGGTTGAGCTATGCCAAAAATCAACAATAAAATACAGCTCACTAAGCCTTTCTTCCCACCCAAACATGTTTCAACTACATGTTCACTACGGTTTCTTGACCTAAATGTTGTAGTACCCTCTTGTGTCTGTAAATACATATGTTTGTTATCATATCCTTGTGTCTGAAAGTATGTTTTTTCAACATCTTATGAACATGTCTGTATGTGATCTGATTTACCTGGCCTATGCCTGCAAGTGGTCTATTGAGATCAGTGCACTAGCCCAGTAAACAAAGTAAATTAATAAATACAATGGCTAAATAGATTATCCAATTATGCAAAAGCTTTTTCCTGACACACTAATGAATTATTTTCCCCATTAACCCCTTCAGTTGTTTGTGTTGTGTATACACAAGCACCAAAATGACTCAATAAACTATTTTACCCAGTGGTCACTTCAGCAGTCTGACCCTGTATGCAGAAGCACTTCATGGGTTCATAGGCGTGTACTAGGCTAATGGCTCTGGAGCCTTTATAATCCTAGCCCATAGAATTACCCTGGCATCGTGCCACCTGACTTTAGTTCCTAGTGCCTCTGTCGAGTAGAGCCACTGGAGTGATCCCCAGGGTGTTGACCTTCTCCTCTTGATCAGCTATTCCGGTCTTAGCTGGCGAGTGCATGGCTTCCAATTTAGATGTACAAGTGCATCTCTCACAAGTCTGAGTATTGAGAGGTAAGAGGAGAGGGTTGTTAGTGTACATTAGGCAGTTGCTACATTGCCTCAGGATGCCCAAGTTCACCAAGTTAGTAGGAAAAAACACAGGGAACTGACCTTTAGACATGCCTGGAGGGGTGAGCATTAATAATAAATACTGGAGCTGTTTCTTAGTAGAACGTTTAGTGCTGGTAGCACTTTTGTGTGCTACAATAATTGCTACAAGAAGTCTGATAAAGTGTGTGCTAAACTAATAAGCTAGTAAAAGTTCAGGAGAGGAGAGAACTAGCAGATCTAAGGGAAAAATTGAAGAGCAGACTTTGGCACGCATTGAAGCAATCGGATAACAAAAAGCTGTTAGACCAGTTTTATAAACTTTAACACCACCACAGGAATAGGGGGGAACTGTTTCAGAACAGATGGGAAACAAAAAACAATGCCATCCAATATCTAAAATAATTCAGTCAGGCAAAATAGCCAAAATACATAACAAAATGTTATAAAATTAAACTGCTGTAATGTCAACAACTTAAAAGGTGGCTCCATGTTAAACTACTACAAAACATATTCCACATAAGGTGGTCACATTCAATTTGGTATAAATATATAATAGAACAAAGACAAAAAAATAAATTACACCCAATGTTTTATCCATCTGCTACTCTTTGATTACAACATAAACTTATCTGGCAATATAGCATACAGGATTAAAGGTTAGAGCTGCTAGCAATCAAATGGTCCTAATGGATTTATCTAACTAACACCTAAAATAAAAACAAAGTTCTACCTACTCTAACAACAAATACATGGGACCTTGCCAGGTTATGTGATAAGCTGCTCCACAGTCTAGCAATATGTCAAGTTTGTCATTTAAATTATCTACAGATGCAAACAAAAACATACCATCAGCAAGTAAGCTGCACATCTATAACCTATTTATTGCACCTAATCTATATATACATATTAAAATATGCTTGTTACCTGTTCTGCTTATTGATGTATGCATGTTAGTGTTACTAATGTTGAGCTATGCAGCTGTAGTTGGTGTAACTTTTGTTACTGTGATTATGTGTTGAGCTCGTCTCCTGTGGGCTGTGCTGAAAAGTGGCACTTGGCACAACCACATTACCTCAGTCAACAAAAGGAATAAAATAAATAGAAACATCGGTATAAGTATACATTTCTTCCCATGCATCAAACTCTATGGCAAAAAAACTAGAATTCTGATAACTGTACAAATAAGCATTGGAATTTGTACAAGAACAATGCAGTTTGGTTTCAACACAAGATGACAACCCCTACTAGTGTGACACAACTTCTGAACGAAGCACCACACTACAGTTAAATTAAATCAAACACATACCCAGCAGTACATAATATACAGTTCAGGTCAAGATACTTTGCCTTTTATTACTACACCAGCATATGAAAATGGTCAAAAGCTCCAACATGAACTCATTGCTGCAAACATATTTATGGGCAACTAAACATTTGTCATGTTAAAAGAAATTTGTAAATACCATCCTTATGAACGTATGAAAATTCTGAACATTGCAGCACCTGGGTACAGTTAATTATATTAGAAAAGAAAAGCAAAATACCTAAGAAAAACAGCATGTCACAGGTCTCTACCTCCGTTGGAGTTACAGCTGCAGACATTTTGGTGGCAAAACATATCGCTTCCGTTAGTACTTTTAAACCTATTAGAAAACGATAAACATATCCTAACCTCCCCAAAATATACTAATATAGTAAATAAACATTCTTCTTAAAAGATAAGCAAAAAGCTCTCTACCTGAATTCTTTGACTCCCAGACGCCTCACACTTTCATGGTAGCCACCATTTCTGGGATTACATCAGTTCCGTTGTCCAGAATGCAGGCATGGTTTCTGCCACACTACTACCTATTTTCAGAATACAGCCTGAGCCAAGAATTTGAGGTATGTGATAGTCTGTTTTTATTGTAGTAATTCAGCCCTTGTCATTCGTGAGTTCAACATTGTAATTGTAACAGTGGGAACTACCTTGCTTGAAGATACAGAACATAATAACGTACTCTTAGCAAAGCAGAAGTAGGTAAAAAAAAAAAAGATGGAGTGCAACAAAGTATATTAGAGTATAAAAAATAATTATCGAAATTAGTATTGTGTCAATAACTGCTGCTGCCAGGGACTGATATCTTTCCTTACTCTTGGTCTCTCTCTCTCTCTCTCTCACACACACACACACACACACACACACACACACACACACACACACACACACACACACACAAAACTTTTCAGCTTCATTTATTTTATTTTACACTCGCTAAACAGTGAGTGTAAAATAAAGGCTCCATTGATCTCACTGTTCACTCTCTCTCATGCACACATACATAGTCTCCTCTGCTTTCACACACACACCCACACATACAAATTCTACTTTCACTTACACATGCAAACAGAAACATAACCACATACATACACATACATAAACACACAAATGAATGTCCGGAACTGCAGGCTACAAAAAAATGTGCTTACCTGAAATTTCCCTCACTCATGTTGAAAATGCACTGGTTTGCTGCGAAGAGGGATCATGTAGCAGGCTCTTTGTAATATATGTCATCTCTATAGAGAAAGGGGAGCAATGCTGCTACAGGAATCCCTTTTTATTACCACAACCAAAGAACTGAAGTGTGGAGGTGGAGATGTCATACAGGTGGCCATCGCTCATGAATCTGATTGGCTGTGACCGCGGGCTGAAGTCTTTCATTATTTTCTGAAACATGCAGTTAATTTTATAGATTTAGAGCATTTAGACTTGTTTTTTTTTTATTTACTGCAGGTGAAGGAAGGAAGAAAGGGAGTGTGCATTTGTCACCTGGACAACTCTGTACAATAAAATTCAATGCTGACAAAATCGGCTAGCTGTGAGAGATTGCAGCCACAAAAAGCCGATTTTCTCTTAAAAAAAAAAACCCTATATAAACAGTCATCAACTCCACTTTAAAATTAAAGTTGAGAAGGTACTTAACAAAGTTTAGGTACCTTTTCAACTTAGTTTTCGGCAGTGGAGTTAAGCTGTGCTTATAAACATACTCTCGCTACCAGACGGCACTCTGGTGTAATGTACAAGAATAGCTCTTCTCTCAGGGAGTGCTTGGATGTAACCTTAGATGCGCCTTGTGACAGTACTCGGGGTTAATGAGTTAACTCTGTTTGTGTTAATCCCCTTGCCATAACAACTCTTTAATCATGCATCACTACTATCCTGGAAACTCAATTTCAGCTAACAGATTCGTCCCCATACAGGAGTATATTCAAGTGAAAATGCTTCATCCAAATGTTGCCTTTTGGGGAACAGCAGATAAGCCTCAAACATGGTAATGCAAAGTAAACCATATATGTTTCTCTGATAGACATTGTTCCACCACATCAATATGACTTTGTCTCCTGGCATGGTCCTGTCAATGTTATCCTCGTTTCTCCTCTTAACTGTTTACTCACAAGTTCTGTGACTGATTATGCCTGTGCACCACAATGCACACTACAGCATATCAGTGGCCTGAGACTGCTACCCGGTCTAACCCTATTCTTCACATCTGAGTATTCTTCTGATTGACTCATCTCATGGTTACATCTGTACACTAAGCTACAGTACAATCCTACACCACAAGGAACTGTGGCTGTCCAACAAAATGTCTGGCAGAGCAAGATGTTAATGCAACCAAGGAAGTCCATCATCTGCTTTGAGGTTTACTTTTGGAAGACACTTGAAGTGGTTCTTCATCAGTCCATTTATTCACCACCTGCTTGCAAGTACAGAAATCAGCTGTCATCATCTGCCTTTCTTCTTATGTTCCTCACTGATACCATTTTCTCAATAACACTCACTCATAATTTGAATTTCAACATACATTCTTATGCTCATAGATTCCTTATGGTCTTACTAGGCTAATTAACTAATTAAAGGCCTTTTTAAGCCTAACCATGCATTCCAAATCTGACATGTTTTGCTACCATTGATAAATGTCAGCAGGTACTTATGGAGATAAACCATTTGCAGGCTGCCTGTTTCCATTTCAGACAGGTGACAAACAGAGCATCCATTCCCTGCTGCCACTCCAAGCACCAATGTTACACTTGCATTGGGTTAAGGAGGAAGTCTGCTTCACGTGTTTGTGTAAGCCATTTCCAGCAAAGAGGTAGTTTCTCTGATGCAAAATTGTCTCTCCTGCAGATCCTATTTAAATCACAGCTTAGAATGCATATTTCTGTTGTTGTTTACTTTGCAGATATGCAGGAGGTACATCAGAGTGAGTTCTGATAATGCCCAATATGTCAGGCTTAGATCCCCCCCGTAGTAGCCTCTAGCAGACAGAATTATGTGAGATGGCCTTGAGGCAGTTTGCTTACCACAGGTCACTTACCGCCTCTAAACTTCTAGTGAGGAATCTCCGCTGGATGTTCCAAATGTCTGATATGACATGTTAGGTACATATTAAAGGGGGCATCGTACTAAATGATAGGTCTGATGAATGCCAAATACAGTCAATTCACTTTTATATTCTACACGGATTCTGACAACCTGTAATCTGGATTTATCTCTGACTACTGCTATATCCATTCATAATCAGGTGTATTATTTCAGATTTCATCACTCCGTAATCTAATCTGGGTAACATTTGCCCATTAAGTACTCAATTCTTAGATGATTTTTTGACAGCTATTCCAAGCATTGTCTTTGCATCAGTGTCTGATGCACTACAGCACTATTCAGTCAGCACTTAACCACAGTATTACTAGCTAACTAAAGCTTGGAACACCAAAATAATCTGTCTGAAAAAGATTTCAATCACTTTGACTGTAACTTACCAAACTGTGACCCATGCCTTAAGATAACTTCTTGTTTATTTGGTTTGTTACACCTGGCAATGTTTTTTTGGAATGCATGGTATGGCCAGATTTGGCACGTGAAGAGACTCCCTTTTCATCAGAAGCACATCTTTGATCATATTAAATGTGTAATCATGTTTTCAATCTTCATAAATTTGCTTGGCCACCCACTCTTGCTTTGCCTTAGGGTATTCAGTGTGGTAACGCATGTCACTCTTGGCAGCAGAGTTAGTCTTGGGGCATCGCACTACTGCTTGCTGTCAGTTCACATTTGCATTATGATCCAGAATGCAAGCATAGTTCTTGTTTTCATCCTGTTGTAAGAAAAGTGTTCAAACTTGGGACAATGCAGTGCATGAAAAACTTCCAAGCTGCCTGTGTGACAGAACTGAGTTAGGTGTTGGAGATCCATCACTGGAATTTGGTTCAGGACAAAATTTTTCCAGTGCCATGTGAGCTTCATTGTCTTCCTCCAACCACTGCTTCTGCTCTCTGTCTTCGATGGGTATGTCATGTTCTCAGGCATGGAAATGGAACTTCTTGTTCCAGTCCCAGCCATGCCTATCACTAATGTGAGAAAATAGGGACTTCCATTTCTCATACAGCAGCTCAGCATCTCCATCGCATGTTTCTGAACACCACCACAAGTGGTTTGAAATGTTATGACACTATGGCATGAGCTGATGTCCTTCATGGATGCATCTGCAGTCATAACAAATGGGTTGTCCTGTCGTCAGGCAGCCCTTCGGTCGGCCGGATTCCAAAGTCTGGGTCCGGCTTCGGCTGATGTCGCACTTCACCCGACGTCATCTCTGCTGGTCTTCGGGTATAAAGGCATCAGCCGACGCCATTTTCCTCAGTCTTTCTTGCCGCGTGGCGCCCGAAGCAGAAGCTGTTCGCAAGTGCCGGTCGGTCAGATCCAGAGATTACTACTATCGAATACTACTTCGAAGACTTCTAAAAGCTAAGTACCCCGTTGGGGACTCTTTCTTGCCTCAGCCGATGTCAGAAAAAGTCAATAACTGTTTAACTTGTGGGAAACAAATACCTCATAAAGATTTCCACTCTTACTGTTTGCCTTGTTTAGGCCCAGACCACGACGTAGCAGCCTGTTCGGCCTGTGCTTCCTTCAACCGACGAACGCTTAGGCGTCGGTCGGAGTTTGCTGAACAGTTTTTCGGTTCAGATTTTGCGTACATTATGCCGTCAGATCCTCCGACTACCCAAATTGTTAAAAAACGCAAAGAAAAAGACCGACACTCGTGGTCCGCGGTTTCGGCCGAAACCACGGTTAACTAACCGCGAGTGTCTCGGTTTCGGCCGAAACCGAGAAAACTGATCAAACTACAGCCGAATCCATGACTACTACTGAGGTTCCTGCTACTTTACCTGTATCAGCCTCAGAAATTTTACCTACAACTGTGGTTACTAGTGACTTATCAGACACCATCCCTTTGGATGTCTCTACCCCAGCACGTGGTGCTGCTAGGCCTCCTGCAGCAATGTCTATTACGGCCTTTGCCAGGGCTAAAGCAGCCAAATCTGCTAAATCAGTGCCTGTTAAACCCCCCTCAACCAGGCCCACTTCTAGTTCACAAATGCTTACTCTGGCAGAAGATTTAATATCCTTAATTAGGGGATCTCAATCTCACCCGGACAGGGCCTCTCAGCCCCCAGAAAAGAGACCTAGAGCAGAGCCCCCCGAGCCTGTGTCCTCTGATGATTCTGCGGATGACTCAGACATTACAGACCAGCCAGAGGCTCCTTTTTCCAATTATGAAGACTCCGATGCTGAAGAATCCATTCCAGCTGCCTCTCCACCAGAGGAATTCTCCTTTGGAGAAACCTTACATGCCATGAGAGAACAATTCCAATGGCAGGGACAGGATTTCTCAGATTCAAGAAAAAGACTTAGAACTTTTCTGCACTTACCACAACATAGGCCCTTAGCTATACCTCCTGTCCTTTCTGTTGTGGATGATGCATTTAATGATGTCTGCACTGCACCTGATTCCTTACCTCCAGCCCCTGCCAAACCAGATAGATTTTACAGGGTGCCAGACACTCATCACCACCTATACAAGGCCCCACTTGCAGACCCCGAAACTATATCCCAGGGGCCTAAGGCAGTAGCCTCGACCACAGCAAAAAACCCTATTCCTTCTGAAAGGGAATCCAGGTCCTTAGAGAGATGGGGGAAAAAAAGTCTACACCTCTGCTACTCTCTCAGCTAGAGCCTTAAACTGTCAGTTTCACATGATTCAATACCAAGAGTTTATGCTTGATCAGTTAATTAAAAAGCTGTCCTCTGATGAATCTTTAGATAAGAAATATGTATTAGAAATGGTGAATAACATACAACAGGTTAGTAACCATTCCTTAAAATGTGGCTATGATGCACTGGAGGCTTCATTTAGATCAGCCATGACTGGCACAGTGATAAGAAGGCATGCATGGTTGAAAGAACAGGTCTTACCGGATCACGTTAAAGCTAAGCTATTGGATGCTCCTATGGATAAGGCCAGCTTATTTGGGGAACCTGCCCAGCAGGTAATGAAGAAAATGGAAGAGAAGGCAAAATCTGTACAAACAGTTAAAGATTTCCTACAGGTTCAGCCCCCAAGGTTTAGCAGGAACTGGCCTGCCAAAATTGGTCCTTTCCTGACTCCACAAGATCACAAAGGGCAGGAACAGACGCTCTAGGGGCAGAAATCAATCCAGAGGAGGTGCCTACAGAGGACGACAGTGGCAAGGCAATAACCGAGGCACAGACACAACCACCGCCACTGCAACAGGGCAATCACAGTGACTTGGTTCTGATTCCGCCTACCAGAGAGCAAATAGCAGCACCTTTAGGCGGAAAGTTAGCCTTATTCTCGAAAAATTGGCACTACATCACAAAAGACAAGTGGATTTTGCAAACCATAGACCAAGGCTACCGGTTCCACTTCCACACTTTACCAGTAAAAAGAGGAATGCCAAACCTGCCCCCAAATCAAAGAATAGAAGCCCTGCACCAAATAGCGGAATTAACAAAGATGAGAGCTGTGGAAAAAGTACCAATAACAGAACAGGGCAAAGGATTCTACTCCAGACTCTTCCTAGTACCAAGAAAAGAGAAAAACTGGAGACCTATTCTAGACCTGTCCATCTTAAACACATACATCATTGTCCCAAAATTCAAAATGCTGACCCTACAGCAACTTCTTCCCATGCTGGGCAAGGAGTGTTGGCTGGTAACTCTAGATCTCAAGGAGGCATACCTGCACGTCCCCATTCGACCAAATTACAGAAGATACCTCAGATTTCTTGCAGGATCAGAGCATTATCAATTCTCAGCATTGCCCTTTGGCTTATCTACTGCCCAGAGTATTCACAAAATGCCTGGCATCAGTAATCGCTCACTGCAGAGTACAGGGAATCCAAATTTATCCATACCTGGACGACTGCCTGATACAAGCGGACAACAAAAGCAAGCTGACAACAGATTTACAAAGGGTCATTTACTTGCTTCAAGCCCTGGGATACACAGTCAATTTACAAAAGTCAAGGCTGATACCATCCCAGACAAGAACTTTCCTGGGTGCGGAATTGGACACAGTAAAACAAATGGCATTCCTAACTGCAGAAAAACAAAAAGAGCTTCCTCTTTACTTCTTGGCATTAACAAAGCAGAACAAACTAACAGCAAGGAAAGTTCTGCAGGCCTTGGGATTCATGGCATCATGCATAATCTTGGTCCCACATGCCAGACTGCATATGAGAAAGTTACAGTGGTACCTAAAGAATTTATGGTCTCAGCACAGGCACAGCTTAGAAACAGAAATACCACTAATCCCATGCTTAAAACAGGAGTTCCTATGGTGGGCTCAGGCATGCCAGTCAAACCCAGGCCTACCCTTCCACAACTTCTGAGCAAGCCAAACCATCACTACGGACGCCTCAGACCTAGGATGGGGAGCACATATGCTGGACAAATGCGTACAAGGACTGTGGACTCAGGAACAGCTGCACCTGCACATAAACCAAAAAGAGATGCTGGCAGTAAAACTGGCAATGCTAAAATTCAGACCATTCCTCAAAGAAGGCCATTTGATGATAAGGACAGACAACACCACAGTCATGTGGTACATCAACAAACAGGGAGGCACTCATTCATACCCCCTATGCAGAATGACTCTGGACCTTTGGAATCTAGCTCTAAGCTACAACATCCAGTTACAGGCAATATTTGTACCCGGAAAAGAGAACACCCTAGCAGACATTTTAAGCAGAACCACCTCGGATGCTCACGAATGGATGCTACACCCGGACATCTTCAAGGTCATCACAAAGAAATGGGGAATGCCACTAATAGATCTATTCGCTTCACCACAAAATCACCAGCTCAAAAAATTCTGCACAAGGACATTCCACCCACTAGCATGGAAGGTGGACTCTCTATCCTTCAGCTGGAAAGGCCTGACAGCATATGCATTCCCACCTCTTCCCTTGATGCACAAGGTACTACTGAAAATCAAAGAGGAACGTCCAAGGATAATTCTGATAGCTCCAAACTGGCCAAGACAACACTGGTATCCATTGCTGAGGAGCATGTCTCGGGAGAAAATGTGGTCAATACCCTTGATGCCTCTGATGTTAACTCAGAACAACTACAGCATCATACATCCAAACCTAAAAACCTTGCAACTGACTGCCTGGAACCTCACATAGCAGTAACTAACCCACACCTTTCACAAAGGGTTAAAGACATTATCCTTGAAGCCCGCAGACCTTCAACAAGAAGGAACTATGCAGGAAAATGGAAAAGGTTCGTCATTTGGAGTACTGAAAGAGGAAAAGATGTGTCGAACATAGATATTGCTAACATTCTGGAATACTTGGCAGAGCTTCTACATACTGGCCTGTCCTATTCCTCCATCAAGATACATGCATCAGCTATCTCATCAGAATACAGCTTTGATCCGCCTGTCTTTTCACATCCTCTACTCAGGCAGTTCCTCAGAGGGATCAAGAATGTAAAACCTCCTAGGAAACCACCATTACCAGCATGGGACTTGAATTTTGTACTAGAAAAATTGACACTCCCTCCGTTTGAACCAGCAGCAACAGCAGATCTACAACACCTGTCATGGAAAACTGCTTTCCTACTGGCTATTACTTCAGCAAGGAGGGTTTCGGAACTACAGGCCTTAATGGCAGTGCAACCCTTCCTAATCTTCCATCAAGATAGGGTGTCCATGAGAACTAATCCTACATTTATGCCTAAGGTGGTATCCAGAGTGTCTTTAAACCAGGCAATCCACCTACCTACCTTCTTTCCCAACCCACAAAACAGAGGAGAAAGAATGCTACTTACCTTGGATGTACATAGGCAGTTACGTTACTACCTGGACAGAACCAAAGGTAACAGAAAAACTGACCAGCTCTTTGTAGCCTATGCAACAGGAAGGGAAGGAAAAGCAATTTCCAAACAGACAATCTCCAAATGGATAGGAAATTGCATAAGATTCTGTTACTCTTACCATGGAAAACCAGTCCCACAGAACATAAGACCTCATTCTACAAGGGCTACAGCCACTACCACAGCTTTCTTAAGAGGAGTGGCAACCAAGGACATTATTGAGGCGGCTACTTGGACCTCCGTGCATACATTTGCCAAGCATTATAATTTACCTCTATATTCTAGATTCCGAGCAGGGTTTGCCACTGCTGTACTGCAAGGGATCCTCACTACACCATAATTCTTTTTCCTCCTCCCTTAGTTTGGCTATGGTATTCTACCCATTTGTTATGACTGCAGATGCATCCATGAAGGACATAGTACAGTTTTGTACCTACCATAAATGTAGATGTCCGAACTGGATAGCATCTGCAGTCAGGATTACCCTCCCTCCTTCCCCTCTGTGGTACTCCTAGGGTATTTACCCTCCTAATAGCTAGCTGGGGGGGGGAGTCTCTTATGGTGTATTTGTTTGTATATATGTACATACATGTTTATTTTTTGTGTTTGCCTTCTACTATTTTGGAAACATTGGCATTATCCAAAATTTAGCCTTCAAGAGGGCAATTGGCATCTGGGGCAAGAAGCACTGAGGAAAATGGCGTCGGCTGATGCCTTTATACCCGAAGACCAGCAGAGATGACGTCGGGTGAAGTGCGACATCAGCCGAAGCCGGACCCAGACTTTGGAATCCGGCCGACCGAAGGGCTGCCTGACGACAGGACAACCCATTTGTTATGACTGCAGATGCTATCCAGTTCGGACATCTACATTTATGGTAGGTACAAAACTGTACTTTTCTTGTCTTTTTTCTAGCCACCTCAACAATTTCAAATAATGCCTTTAAACACATGCCACAGATCAAATTGATGGTCAGTTTCTGCGAACTCTGTTTGCATTGCACTGGCAATCCTACAATGCCAGCTACAACACTGATGGTGACACCCATTTTTCTCAAATTCTGCATGCATTTCAAGAATGCTTTCTTCCTCAAAGCTACAGATGAAATACCATCACCCAGCTGCTCCAGTGAGAAATCCAACAGATACAGATACAGTCCATGTCCATCACACTATAGCAGCAGTGTTTAGCAGAATACCCAGGACTGTCACAGCGACCATTACCAACCAGTCTAATTTTCTGCATAAATCCTGGATAAGATCTTCCTGATGTCGCTTCCAAGTGTTCTGCACTACTGAAAAGAGGTATTTACACTGCATTTCATAGAAAGTAGTCTGAAAGATGAATTCCAGTCCCACATAAGCAAAAAACATTGCAATATGTGCATATGTACTTCCACTAAATGGTACAGTTGCTGCACTGAGTAGATTTCCTGCTGCCATTCGCCCAAGCATTGGCTGGCTTTGCCAATTTACAATTTCATGTCCATTTAAACACTGTGTTCTGACTGCGGACCTCGATCCCACATAACATTTACGACAGTCATCACATGCTGGTGCTTTGCATTGTGAACATATTAATTTTAGCAACAGCTCATTTGGGCAGTCCTCAAAAACTATGAATTTTCACTGCAGTGCTGAGTGCTGCTCAGTAGTTTCGTTATCCAAGGTGTCATCAAATTCCGATGTTGAAACAGTGACAGATGGAGCATACCATTCAGAGTCTTTTTCCATGCTTTCTTTACTTTCTTCCAATATTGTAATGTGTTCTTTTATCCCTCCACTGTTGGCCGATATTGTTGACATACTATCAAATCTGTCTGACCAGTTATGCTCATCGACAATGTCTTCATTACCTTTCCTTGACATTGAAATGTTTTCCTTCGACACACCCCTGTTAGATGAAAGTAGATTAACTTTGGAGTGCTACAAGCAAAAATGGGTGATGGTAGGTCCACTTCATTAACTCCTGTTGTCAAATCCACCTGAGTCACTTGGTCTTTGTTCTGACATCATCATTTCCAGGGTCATCGCCATGAATGGTCCTTTGTGCATAATTGTGGTCCTGGAAACCGTGTTGCTGAATTTTTAGAGCTTGAAGCCATCATCTCAACATCATGCACGGTAACTTGAAGGAGGCAGGTTTGTGTTCCAAGACTTGTTGTGTAATGTACCTTCATTGTTTGCCTCCGTTGACTCTGTGATTTGGAGGAGAACACTTGCTCAATGACTGTCTTGTCAACAGAGTACTCCTGCACAGAAGTAGATACGGCCAATCAGGCAAAGAGAGCAATCCTTCATAAAAATAAATGCATCTAGCAACTACTCTGACTAGAATAGTTCAGAGAGAAGCTCTGCATCAGCAGAGATGATCTGCTGAATAAATAATTAGTTAGAGGTGTTTCCTGGGTGAAATAAGTCAAAGGGGGTGGTTCTAGGAGTAGCAATTGCAGAAAAAGTAAAAAAGGAAGGGCATTATTACTAGGCACTTCCAATGCCCATTTACCTTCTACAGCTCTGCGAGAGTACTTTATAGTTGAAGATGGCTAGTATTAACAGAGGAGAAGCAGCGGAGCATGCCAGAAACAGTCGGGAAGTCCGTTGCCAGCTAGACTATAATGAAGGACGGCATTAGAATGGTTGAGGAGAAAACGATTTTTAAATTGAGCAAATACAATAAGCAGTATGTAGTGGTCCTTTAAACATGCTTTGTCTAGCTTTTCCTCTCTCTTTGCACTATAATGCCCACATTTCTTAATACCAGTGTTGTGAGAAGGCTGGCTGTGTCCGTTATCTAAATGATTTCTCACAGCTGGTTTTATGTACAGTGAAGGTTTGGTCCTCTTGTCTAGAATCTGAATGGATATAGCAGGATTCCATATTGCAGGAAATATCCTAAGTATGTCAAAAACCCTTGGAAGAAGGGCAAGTAATGGTCATGAAATTCAAGTCCAGAAAATCCTGTCAAAGCCTATCAGTAATGCTTTTGGTTAAAGAGACAGCATGCTTCTTTTTAATTTTGTCTTTGGGAAGAAAACAATGTCTGCATTTTCCTGAATCTGATTTCTTCTGGTGAATTCACACTGATCATCATTTGTAATGTTTATAACACAAGGAGACTCTGTTTACCATCACTGCTGTAAATAGCATATGTTCAATGTTAGGAACAAAAATATTTCTGTATGAAAATGGCAAGGTTGGTCTCCTTCCTTGTTTCAGAATTACTGGGCCTGATTCACAGTCATTAGATTTACCTTAATTTATAGATGGGATAATCTTCTGTATATAGCTACTTCTGTTCATCCTTCTCTTTGCCCCCATTTTCTGGTTTCCATGCTTCTTTCTTCACCATCTTGGGGAGTGCCCTTTTTATTTTGTATTGTTGTATAATTCCTGTTAAAAATCAAGTGACGACTTTAATTGTTTTGCTGAAATTCTCCTTACCTGTTCCCACATTATTACTGTTTGCTTCCGCTGCAGGGCCAGTGTTTATTCTTCCAGGTTACTCCAACTCCTTTGGCTTAATTTCCTTTGTGTTCTCTCCCATTCTTTAACCCCCCCCCCCAGAGATTTCTTATCTTGTTATATAGCCAGAACTTTTAACCATTTTGGGGGGGAGGGTCATGGGAGCCTTAAAAAAAAGTTCAGCCTCACTTGGTCTACAAGACATTTGACTTTGAGACCTCTAGCGTAGACAAAATTGATTATTTTACATCATCTCCTTAATGTTGCCCCATTAGACCTTGATACAGAAGTAAAACTATAACTAGCAGGTGACTTCAGGTGCTGAGCATAAAACATTAATTTGTTTTATTTGTATGTTTATAATGATTTTAGCATTGTCAGAACTTAAAACCGCCCATGATTAGCTTTACATGTGACGTGCAGTGCTGCCATTGCAGAGTAAGTATTGCTGCTGTTAATCTGACAGCCAGTACATGAACATGCCCTTAGATGGGCTGTAGTAGCCCTCAGGTTCCTTTGGAAAAAGACTGGGAGTCTAAGAAGTTGCTAGTAAGGTGTTTTGTATAGGGTAATATTTAGAGAGCATCCACTTGTCACTAGTTATTCATAAAGCTAAACTTATCCAACCTAATTGTTGCTACCACAGTAAATTGTTCAGGTACATTGAGAGAACAGCAGAGCTAATCACAGAGAGAGAGAGAGAGAGAGATTATAAAGTAAGCACTAGTAGGATTGATATCTGCTAGGTATTAAAATTTCATAACCATTGACAAACTGTTGTGCTGTGCATTCAAGACAACTTCTTTTACCACCAGGAAATGGTTTTGGTGCTGTTTGCAGATTTCTTACTGTCATGTACATTTAAATGACTCCTTCTGTCTTATTAGCTCAGTTATCATTTTATTGCTCTGTAGTTTTTGTTTCTTAGTTTTCATGCTGGATGTCTATGCCTAAATATTTTGATTCTTCAAAAGCAACAAAGTGAGATTAGCAGCAATCTGCTACCTATATTACCTGTTTGCCTAAGGCTTAAGCATGATATCTGGGTCTGTGATGTCTGCTTCAGTTTTAACCAAGTAGCCTATATTTGATTACAGAAGGCTTTTGGGATGTATCTTTAAGCTAGAAAAATGTGGTAAAAATGTCTATTCAAGCATTAAAAGTTGTCTCTTCTTCCAATACTCTGTTTCCCTTTTTAATACTGATTATTGCAGACAGACATCAAAGAAAAAAATTCGTGGAGGACACTGGGCAGTGATCATGATCACTTCCTTATAATGAGTCCTTGTTCAATTCTTGCAGTAATACTGGGCCTGCACAAGTTTTGGGTTCCTTATGTTTGCTGCTTATTTACAGTTGGCTTTATCAGTATCACATGTAGTCCTGCTTTTTAAGAGTGCAGTTAGTGCAAGCCTTTAATGTGCAGATATAAGTTGCTGAGTTTCCAGATGTCCTTCGTGTTTCACTGTTGCAGTCATCACACTTGGGTTGTCTGCCTGCAGGTAGACCTCAGTCTGCCTGAATACCAGAGTCTTGGGATTTCTGCATTGGATGCTGTCACCTCTTCCATGATGTCAGGTCATCAGGGGTATAAAACATGCAGCCGACGCCATTACATCAGCTTTTCTTGCCATGCGGGAGCCCAAAGCAGAAGCAGTTTGCAAGTGCCATTCGGCCGCTACCTGAAATTTTTGTTTTTTCTAGTTTCAAGCCTGAAGTCTTCTAAAGCTAAGTATCCCATTGGGGATCCTTTTTTCTTGCTCTAATCGATGTCAGAAAAAGTTAACAATTGTCTTGCCTGTGGAAATCAAATACCTCACAGAGATTTTCATTCTTACTGTGTCACCTTTTTAGGCCCAGACCACGACATTCCTCACTGTCGGTTTTGTGCCTTGTTCAATGCCTGAACTGTTCGTCATTGGGCTATTTTTGTCACCAAATTCTTTTGCTCTCGTTCTCCTTATTCTGAAATGGCTTTGATAAGCCATCCGACTACTGATCTTCCGAAAAAACATAAGGATAAAGCCAGAGACAGACCACATAGGTCTAAAACTGGTGACAACGCTTCCGTTTAGCTAGTCGCCAGTCCGCCAGTACTCAGTGAGGTGCTTTTTTGCAACCTCTGATACCTGCTTCGACAGATTTGCAGGCCACTATTGAGACCCATTCAGAGTCCAGTATGCCGTGAGATGCTTCTTCGACTATGGAACTTGCGGATGTCTCTACCTTGGATGGGTACGGAGCCGCTGTGCAGGCACCGGCTTCTGAGAGTGTATTCAGACCTACCAATGTTCGTATTAAACTGACTACTTCGTTTCTTACTAAAACTACTGAATATCTCAGGCCCAGGGTTCACACTACGCCTAGGAAACCGACGACCAAAGCGCATTCTCAAGCTCCCATGCCACAGAAACAAATGCTTAGAATGGCTGAAGACCTCATTACTTTAATTAGGGGAGGCCAGTCTTCCCCCTCTAAAAGACAAAGAATTGATTTTTCTTCTGTTTCCACAGACCATGAGTCTGAAGACTCTGACCCCTCTGATTACCAGGACATACCCTTATTTACCTATGAGGATTCGGATGCAGTACCTATGAGGATTCGGATGCAGAGGATTCTATTCCCTCTGCCTCCTCCCCTGAGGACTTTTCTTTTGGTGAAACCTTGCATACCCTAAGAGAGCATTTCTGCTGGGAATGCCAGGACTACCCACAGTCCAAAAAGAGACTCAGGGAATTCTTAGACTTACCTCAGCACAGGCCTGTAGCTATACCACCTGTCCTGGATATTGTAGATGATGGCTTCATGGAATCCAGTCTTACCCCTGATACTTTACCACCAGCTCCTAGAAAGCCTGATAGGTTCTACAGAGCACCTGACTCTCATAAATTTCTCTTTAAGAATCCCACTGCGGATCCAGAGACCATTTCCCAATGACCTAAAGGTATTAAGGCTACTACAGCCAAAAACTCTACCCCATTGGACAGGGATTCTAGGGCTTTAGACAGATTGGGTAAGAAGGTATATACTGCTGCAACTCTTGCCATCAGGGCTTTAAATTGCCAGTTTCACATGTTGAAGTACCAGCAGTATATTATGGACCTAATAAAACAAAACATGTTGTTGATTCCTGATTGTGCAGAAAATAAAGATTTACAAGAGTTAATGCAGTCTGCAAACCAAGTTGGTAAACATATTTTGCAGTGTGCTTTTGATGCCCTAGAAGCATCTTGCAGGGCTGCTGTCACTGGGTCTGTTCTGAGAAGGCATGCTTGGCTGAAGGAGCAAATCTTGCCAGACCGTCCAAGCAAAATTACTAGATGCTCCATTAAACCAAGAATATCTTTTTGGCACAAAAGAAGAAGAAGTTCTTAAAAAGATGGAGGAAAAAGCTAAATCTATGCAAACTGTTAAAGATTTCTTACAAGTACAACCACTTAGATTCAGTAGGCATTGGCCTTCAAAGAACTGGTCCTTTCCAGTCCCTCCCAGCCCTTCTCAATCCAAACCTAAGGGCAACAGACCACAAAGAATGCAGTCTCAGGGTATGCACAGATCTGAACAATGGAGTGCTCCCACCTCAAAATCAGGGTGTGGCAAGCCACCCCCTTATGGAAAAAGTTCACAATGACTTGTCCTTCATCCTTCCCAAGTACTTGCACCCCAAGGAGGAAAACTCTCCCTGCATGCAAAAACCTGGGAGTATATTACCCAGGATCTGTGGGTCTTAAACATTGTATCCCAGGGATACAGATTCTACTTCCACTCACCCCCAAGTGGATTGCCAGACCTTCCTCCAAACCAGCGGACAGAGGCCCAAAAGCAAGCACTTTCCCTTCTCAGTAGCAGGGCTATTCAACCTGTTCCCTCAGAGCAAAGGGGACAGGGTTTCTACCCCAGACTGTTCCTGGTGCCCAGAAAAGAGAACTCCTGGTGCCCTATCCTGGATCTGGCAGTTCTCAACACCTTCTTGGCGGTACCAAAATTCAAAATGCTTACACTCCAGCAGCTGCTCCCTATGCCAGCCAAGGACTCCTGGCTGGGCACCCTAGACTTAAAAGAAGCTTATCTGCATATCCCCATAAGGGAATCTTGCAGGAAATATCTACATTTCAGGGCAGGCTCTATGCACTATCAGTTCTCTGCACTTCCCTTTGGCTTATGTACTGCGCCCGGGGTATTCACAAAGTGCCTGGCTCCAGCCATTGCATATTGCAGGCAGAGAAATATTCAAATATACCCGTACTTGGACGATTGCCTGATTCAGTCGGACAGTCAGGAATTGTTACTTCAGCACCTGACATTTTTAAAGAGACTCCTAACTTTTCTAGCGTACACCATCAACGAAAATAAATCACAGCTGGTACCCAGCCAAAAGATTGTATTCCTGGGAGCAAGCTTGAACACAACTTCGCAGATGGCATTCCTCACTCCAGAAAAGCAGGTTTATTTGACAAATTACTGGCCACCCAAACCCAGCTATCTGCAAGAAAAATGCTGCAAGCCTCAGGGTTCATGGCGTCATGCATTCTCCTAATTCCATATGCAAGGCTGCATATGAGGAAACTTCAGTGGTACTTAAAGAATCTCTGGTGTCAACACTCTCAGGACCTGGAAACAGTGATTCCTATCATTCCTTGCCTAAGGACAGAGTTCCTTTGGTGGGCAGAGGCTTGCAAACACAATAAGGGGCTCCCTTTCACTAAACCCCCCACCACCCAAACCCTGACAACAGACGTGTCAGACTGTGCATGGGGGACTCACATGGCAGGCAAATGCATTCAGGGCAAATGGAGCCCCGGACAAATTCACCTGCGTATCAATCAAAAAGAAATGTTAGCTATACAGAATGCACTGACAGCCTTTAAATACCTTATCCTTCCAGGGCAACTCTTGATAAAGACAGACAACACCACCGTTATGTGGTACATAAACAAGCAGGGGGGAACTCATTCCTACCCATTCTACAGGTTTGCCATGGCTCTGTGGAACACAGCCTTGAGCAATCAAGTGCACCTGCAAGATCAATTCCTGCCAGGCAAACAAAATTCACTGGCAGATGACTTGAGCAGAAATCTTATGGACCCACACGAGTGGAAACTGGAACCCAACTCATTTAAACTCGGGGGCGGCTTGTGCTTTTGGACTGCAGGACTGCAGCCCCCCCCCCCAGCTGTAAATAAAAGAAGTTATCCCAAAACTGCACAACGCAAAGAAATAAAAACAAAAGTGATCCCGAAACTGTACAACTCCACCCACACATGCTATTCCTAAACCCCACCCACACATACATGTTATTCCCGAGTCCGTCACACATAGGAATCAATCCGGACTGCTAGTGAACCAGTCCACATTAGGGAAACGCCATTCAAACAACAGAGATCCCAGAAGTCTATGCAGTTACAACTGCATAGATTTGAAGGGGATCGTACTCCAATGTCTGCAAGCTGGGACCTATTAGCTTGCTCTGTCTCTGTCTCGAGTCTCGCGGGAAGGGAACGCAACGTCTTGCTGGGTAGCTTCCTCTCACAGGGCAAGCAAGCATGGAATGGAGTATTTAGGTTCTTCCTTTTATGAGAACAGAGGTATTTAGTTGGTTTTCTTTCTTTTGTATGAGAACTGAAGTTTTCTTATATAGCTGCTGCTGAACAGAGGTTAGTTTTCTATGTGTGTATGTTTTCTTATGTAGCTGCTGCTGAACGGAGGTTAGTTTTCTGTGTGTGTGTTTTCTTATATAGCTGCTGCTGAACGGAGGTTAGTTTTCTGTGTGTGTATGTTTTCTTATATAGCTGCTGCTGAACGGAGGTTAGTTCTGTGTGTGTGTGTGTTTAAGGCACTGCAATAAGCTGCACTGTATGCTTCTGAAAGAAATTATTTGAAATATATTCAGCAATGGTATAACCAGTAATGAAAGAATGCAGTTGTCTATTCAGAATTTTGTTTCCACCATGAGTAAATCTCAATTTGTCTATTGAAAAAAGGTAAAGTAGCGGTATCATTAAATATCAGTCCAGTTATATCACAATACACACACCTACCATTTTATCCAACTGCTAAACTGTGAAACAACTTGAAGCATTCTGAATTGCAGTCATATGTTATCATTACTATGCAAAGAAATGCTGTACACCTCTTAAATTCTATGTCTAACTTTACCACTCTGATATTATCTTTTCGTTTCAGTATTATAACATTATTTTTTCACCTGTTTAAACTTTATACTTGAGGTTGTTACTAAATGAGACAGTACTCTAAAGAATGAAGGAATACACTTTAAAACCACATATCATTTATTGGTTCATTTTTACTTTCCAAAATACCTTCTTTATAACCAATTTCCTACAGATGTGTAAAACGTGTATAAATGCCCTTTAATAGTCAAAGCCATGTCTGCAGTTGTGTTGCTGACCTGGTAAATTTCAGGTCGGTAACACAAATGCAGAAAGGTTGATCTCCAAGTTCAGCATCAAAATTAAACTAATCTGCAACTACACTATAACTCTATCTGCTGGTACTAACTTGTGATATGAACTCTCTGTGAATGCAAGTACACCAGGTGTATGCATGTAATGCCCCAGATCCATATAACTGGTGGCTAGAGAGAACTCAAGAGCTAGACTCAAACCCTGAGCCTTGGGAAGCAGGTAGCTTCAGCTTAGCTTCCCTACTCACCACCACTTGTGAAAATTTTGCCTCATATTTTTGTTCTGTTCCTCAAAATGTCTGTAGTTTTCAGGATGTTGAATTCACTAAATAATGACAGGCATTTAAATTTCAGACTTCATATTCTTCAGAAAGTACATGGTAACACAAAACTTTTATTCTAGCAATTTTCCATTTATATGATCAATATCTGAAAATTGTCCCTACTTTTGGAGCTGCATAGTGGCTTTGTCCAGGTTTTTTGTGCTAAGAGGTTGAGAGCTGTGGTGAGAACTGAATTCACTAAATGATAGCCAAATGGCTATCTTTCAAAAAACAGCTGATTTGTATAGTGGTATGTTGCTCTGACTGTAGTGCACAGGGTCCTGTGTTCAAGGCTTGGCAGTGAAATGTATGGTGATAATGCATCATTTATTCTAGCAACTTTCCAATATTATACAAGCAGTGTTTAAATGTGTCCCTAGTTTGGGAGCTTTTGCCCCCCCAAATAAATTTTGGCTTTTTCCAGATTTCTTGTGCTTTAAAGTTGATAGATACAGTTGAGTGTTGAGTGGATTTTACGAGGAGCTGAGAGCTTGAAGAGAAGTTTAGTGCTGCTTATGCTGAATCTACTTGCATTGTTAATAGCACAACAGGTAATGTACTTGCTTTTGATGCAGAAGGCTATGGGTTCTACGCCCACAGTGTATAGATGCATTGCTGATACTGTACTGTGTACCTTTAAAGGAGGTAGATGCTGCAGTCCTGAGAATGTCCTCTTTGGCAGAGAAACCTAATAATGATGAACCTGTTATCAGTTTGCCATCCATTCCGTATTGCAATATTACTAGATTTTTTTTTTATTGTAACATAGGCAATTTATTCCTCAAGGGCAACAGGCAGATCAGGAAGGTGTATCTAAGAACACATGTATGTTTCCTGTGCAAGGGGCCTATGATTTGAAAACAGCCCAAAGTTAATCTTTATCTGTCACTAGCCAGATGTGTTTTCTTTGAATGTGGGTTTCAATAAATGTGAGTTTCGAGGGCAGAGAAGTTTTAATGTTAAGTCTGTTTTCATTGTGAGACTGCATTGCTTTGTTTATCAGATGTCTATTAGTGTTAGTGTTTGTGCTGTAAAATGTAAAATAAAACTTTTAAATGAAATCCAAATCATCCTAGAAGTAAAGCAGTATGTACATTACAATGTTTATGGTAAATGGGGTGAAATAGCCAAGTAATGGGACATTGGAATAGCTGCAGGGGGGAGGCCCCATGATTTTGTGAGGGGGAAGGGTGGCAAACTCAAACAGCCCTGGCTGAACTATACCTCTCAACTGTCCAGAATTTTGCAAAATGAATAGATTTTTGCTTCTTATTTTTGGTTTATTCCTCTTAACATTTGTGGTTTTCTGGAAAATCATGTAGGAATGAAGTCAATAAATAATAACAGACATTGAGTTTCAGACTTCATATCCTTCAGAAAAATGCATGCTAAAGCAAGACCTGTTATTCTGTCAACTGTCTAAGTTTATACAAGAGCAATTGTTTAGTACTGTTTGTATGTTCCCCCAATACATTTGGCCTTGTCCAGATTTCCTCCGTTAAGAGGTTGAGAGGTACATGCAAATAAATCACTTGATAGAATTAGGTATATCCAAACCTCTCAACTGTCCCCAATTTTGGTTCAAAATGTTGCTCTCCCCCTAATAATCCCTCTGCAAAATGGCAAATTTAGAAGAAAACGTGGAGGGTTTACAATTAATAAATAATTGTAATGATCAGAGTTATAGATTACTTTTAATTTCAGAAATGCATGTAGATTCTCTTATTTTGTCAGCTGCTCAAGTTAGCAGTACTAATATTAAAAAAGTTTCCCTGTTATGACAGGTTCCCAGCTGTATTGTATGGCTATTTTATATTTTTCCATCACATTTTTGGTCAGTTTTTTCATAAAATTGTGGTTTTCTGGAAAATCATTAAAGATTGAAGTTAGAAAATAATGACAGACATTTGAGTTTGATTTCATACCCTTCAGAAAATTCATACTAATGAAAGGACCTACTATTCTACTGTTTTTCTAAGTTCATAAGAACAATATTTAAAAATTGTCCTTATTTTTGGGCCTTTGTCCCACTTCTGTTTATGCCTTTGTCCATATTTCTTGCTCTGAGGCTGAGAGGTATGACAAATGTGTCAGGGCCACCACCGTCAGCCAGAGACATTTCAAATTGTGACATACTTGTTGCATGCCACTCCCCCACGTAGGTAGTGACTCTGGATGTGTCCAAGCAAGGCAAGGAGCAGAGTATCCCCCCATCCAAGGTAGACACAAGTAATACAGTGGCTTTTCATCTGTCCTTGATTTTGCAGAATGTTCTGGTTTTCTGTCATATTTTATACTGTTGATTTATGCTTCTTCTTATTCAGAAAATGCATGTTGTTGCAGTGCCTGTTGCTCTGTGCTTAAGTAACAATGCTTTAATGACCATCACGTAAGCTTGTCTGAGACTGTAAGATGCAAGTAAGCTTTAATAAGCATACTGTTAAAGAATTACCAACATTGAAAGCCTTTTTTGTTGTTGCCATGCAGAGAATATTTACATAACTAGGTAGCGTATAAGCTTTAGGTATTGAAATGCATATGGCAGTATTTGTAATAAAGGACAGAATTACAGTATTTTCATAAGCTCATTACATTTATTGGAGAGTTGTAGTCATCTTTGCAGGCTTTACCCGTAAACTAAACAGAATGCCAGTCTATCATATGTGGTCCATAACCTGTGCAGTAATCCTTTAAGCAATTTATCTTGAGCTTGTTTTTGTTTTCTGTTCATTTTTTACTTTGATCATGTTTTCCCCATGAAACAAGTAGATGGTTGTTGTCAGGCAGCAGGTCTTTTTTGAATAAGAAGCATTTTTACAACTGGGGGTATCACACATATTGCTACTTGCAGCATGTTACTTTGTACTTTTATAAAGCTGAATATAAATTATAATTAGAACTGCAGTGCAAGGAGAAGTGGTTTGAGTTGAATGATGCTTGTTTTTTTTAAACTTGATTTTGACTGGCATTTAAAAAATAATTTATTTTTTCATGCCACAAAACCTTTTTATTTCCATCTAGATATTAAGTAAGCTGTTATATAGGCAATGCATTGAAATATTTTTTTTTCTTCTACAATTCATTTTGTCTTGATTGGACTCTCATAATGACGGTTTGGCACCCAGGGCAGCATATATAATTAACTTCCCAGTTTTGTGATTTTTAGCATGACTCCACCCCTTTCTAGTTGGCCAAACCCTTCCAGTCAGCCCCACCCATGTAGCTGTCTCCTGCAGCCCCCCTTTGATTTGAAGTCACCAGCCGCCACTGTTTAAACTTCCATTCCATAGGTAGGGGACACCAGAGGTGGACCTCTTTGCCTCCCCCCAAAACCATCAACTGAGCAAATTTTGCACCAGAACTCCCCACAGCCAAGCATGGAAAGGGGATGCCCTATCCTTCACATGGAAAAACCTCTCAATCTATGCCTTTCCCCCACTGCCCCTCCTCTCAAAAGTACTACTCAAGATCAAACCGGACAGGACAGGCCAAGGACAATCCTTATTGCACCAGACTGGCCACGCCAGCACTGGTACCCACTCCTACGCAGCCTGACAGCAGTGCCACCCTGGCACCTACATCAGACCCCCCCCCCTCTGCTGTCCCAGCAGGAGGGACTGATTTTGCATCCTCAGCTGCAAACCCTGAACCTGGCAGCCTGGCTTATTCCCTGAATACTTCACCAGCAACCCTCAGCAAACAGGTGCTGGATGTCATCCTTGAGGCCAGGAGGCCTAGTACTAGGAAATCATATTCAGAAAAGTGGAAAAGATACTGTTCTTGGAGCCAGTCTCAAGGAAAGGACACAGCCATGCCCTCCTTGCCTCAAATCCTAGATTATCTAGCAGAGCGTCTCCACAAAGACCTATCCTTCTCATCCATGAAGATTCATGCCTCTGCCATCTCAGCTCATTGCAATACTGAGCCCACCTCTCTTCTCTCACCCTCTGATCAAACAGTTCTAGAGAGGGGCTGACAATATAAGACCCCCAAGGAGAACTCGCACTCCTGCCTGGGACCTTAACTTTGTACTAGAGTAGCTCACACTTCCCCCTTTTGATCCTGCAGCTTCAGTAGAGTTAAAATTCCTCTCTTGGAAAACAGACTTACTTCTAGCCATCACTTCAGCAAGAAGAGTGTCTGAGTTACAGGCCCTTATAGCCGTGGAACCCTTCATTGTCTTCCATGCAGACAGGGTTTCCCTCCGGACTAATCCATCATTTATGTCCAAGGTGATATCCAGTGTAGCTTTAAACCAATTTATCCATTTACCAACCCTTTTCCCTAATCCTCAGAATAAAGGGGAAATGATCCTGCACTCCTTGGACGTGCACAGACAGCTCAGGTTCTACCTTGACAGGACTAAACCTTTCAGAAAATCTGACGAGCTGCTAGTCAGTTTTGCTTCAGGCGCAGAGGGCAAGGCCATTTCAAAGCAAACCATTTCCAAATGGCTAGCACACAGCATCCATTTTTGCTACAAACACCATGAAAAACCTACCCCACTGGGGATCAGAACTCATTCCACTAGGGCTGCCTCAACCTTTACATCATTTCTCAGGGGAGTCCCTACCAGGGACATCCTGGAAGCTGCAACCTGGAGTTCTGTACACACCTTCACCAAGTATTACCACTTGCCTATCTTTTCTAAATTCAGAGCTGGATTTGCCACAGCAGTCTTACAAGGCCTGCTATCCAGCCCCAATACTTCTTGACTGCCTCCACCCTTCCTCAGCTTTGGGAATCAACCCAAGTGTGATGACTGCAACAGTGAAACATGAAGAACATAGTACAGTTGTGTACCCTTACCAGAAATGTAGATGTTCGGGTGTATTCACTGTTGCAGTCCTGGTTACCCTCCCTCCAGCCCCCTGACTTTCCTATACTTTCTACCTATTCTCTTTTTTTGGCCATATCTTATGGCAGTGGTATTTACTTTTTACTGGAGGTGTTCTACACCATCTAACTGCTTCCTATTTTGGGGGCTCCTGACATCTGGGGCAAAAAAAAATGGTGTAACGGCGTTGGCTGCATGTTTTATACCCCTGACAAATTGACATCATGGAACAGGCGACAGCATCCGATGCAGAAATCCCAAGACTCTGGTATTCAGGCCAACTGAGGGCTACCTGCAGGCAGATAATCCAACTGTGATGACTGCAACAGTGAATACACTCGAACATCTACATTTATGGTAAGTGTACACAACTGTACATTCCCTGTAACTGCAGAAGTTACCACACTGAGCTCTGACTTTATTCTTTAGTCCATTAACTGTCATGAGCATACCAGTGTTATGCTAACTAGTCTTTGTATCTATCTTTATTTTCTCGCACTTCCCATGCTGGCTTAATGTTTCGTTGAAATGTGTTCAAGCCATCCTCATATTTTTTGTCTTGCATATAGCTTTTTGTAAAAATAGGGTGTCATACATTACTTGCCACCAAGTTAAAGTTAATTATGTCTCTTTAGCAATAGCTCTGAACTTTTTTTGTGTGTGTGTGTGTGCTCCCTGGATCTTTGCCAAGTGGCTTCTCTGTCTTCACCCAAGTGGCCCATTT
The DNA here is from genome assembly GCF_019279795.1 of Protopterus annectens. Lineage (NCBI taxonomy): Eukaryota > Metazoa > Chordata > Ceratodontiformes > Protopteridae > Protopterus > Protopterus annectens. Next base: position 381,877,228 of record NC_056737.1, on the reverse strand, counting down.
GTTCCAGCAGAGTGGGAGCCTTCTGTTTTCCCTACATCTTGAAGGGGAAGTCAGTTTCCCTTAGGCTGCACAGTACAAATGCACTAATGGCAGCACAGGCTTGAGCAGCTCACAACTCCACTAGACAAACAGCTAGTGGTTCCACTATTTGTCACTTGTTTGGGAAGCCATAGCCTCCCCCAATGATGGATGATCTGGCAAAAGCCTCTTACTTTACCCTCCCAGGCCATCTCCTTCAACCACCCAAGCCAGTAACTGAACTCTATTGCCTCCAGAATAGTTAGGGCTTTCTTCCTGTATGCCACAAAGCTGGTGTCCTGAATTGTGTTCTGTCTTCAGTCATATAACTGATCACTGATAAATAACTGCAGCAATGGATACTACTCTGTTAATTAGATGCATTTCTGGTCTTTCTTTTGTATGTTTGCATTCAACCTTGCCAAGCATGATTTCTTTTTTCTAATGATCCTTGTCTTATCTTATGAATGAAAAGTCTTGCCTTTGGGCTTCAGTGACTATACGTCATCCATTACCAATTTAATTTTCAGGCAGTCCATGGTATATGCAGTATTCCACGTAAGTATCATAATTAAAAGGCATAATTTTTCTTCCAGTCATGTTTCTTCAGGGTCTAACTTTTGCATTCATATTATGTTACTGAAAATACCATAGCAGGGACAAGTTAAATCTTCATACACAAAGATACATCTCTGCACTTGAAGATCTTACCAAGATCCTTCATGACTATGAGCCAAGAGTGTTATGTCATTGGATTTCTTCACTGCTTGTCATACCATTATTAATGCATTGGGCCAAGCAGGCTGAAGTTGTTTCTAGTTTCTGTTCCTCTAGAATAAATCTAGTGATTTACTAGTTGTCAGCATCTTTGTCTTCTTGTTAAGGCACAAACCCCCTTTGAGACTGTGCTGCTTAACTTGGATAATCAGATACTTAAGTGTACTTTCAGCCAGTAATGTGATAACAGCATAGTAAAGGCTGTTGGTAATTCATCCAACAGTTTTTACATTCTGATTTTTTCATCTAACAATTTGTTATGCCTTTAAACATGTACTTGAAAAATGTGGAGCCTCATCATACATTTTTACTCATTCTAAACTATTCTGTTTCTTCTTGTTCTAGTTCAACATTTGCTTTTTTGTAATGTAATAATGTTTTAAAGAGTTTTATTTATTCTTTACATTATTAATTTGTGACCTGGTTCATGCATATTAACAGTGAGAAAAGAAATTTCACAATTTACTGTACACTATTGTGTACATGCATTATATATATATATATATATATGACTTCTGTCTTAACTCTCTAGGTAGCTTTTATACATTAGAACATACAAGTTTACTTTACAATTCCTACCAACCTGCTTATTTTAGTGATCTAGTTAAGCATTGCTTTTGAACTGTTGCTTCTTGATCTATGTAAAGATTGTGCATAATTGTATTTTATATGCCCACGGTTCTCCGTGTGACCTAAAATATTTCATGACTTACACAAAGACTTTTCTATAATCAGTGAAAAACGTGTTGATATCCTTTTGATATTCTCTTGCCTTTATGAGCTCCATCTTAAATCCACAGTGATGCTGTTGCTTCTTACTGTTTTCGGAATTCTAAATGCACATCTGTCAGCTCTTGTTCTAAGTATAGTTGAAATCTTATAGTAATCTTGAGAAGAACCTTCTTATCATGAAAGATGTGATCCGTTATGCAGTAATTTCCACAATTGTTCAGAACACCTTTCTTCAAGAATGGTATAAACACAAATTGTTGTGACAATGATGCCGTGTTCTATATATCATGGCTGAACCATGCAAGTATTGTACTAGCTACATCTATGAGTTGTAATAACTTCAGTGGGAATGATTATCAGGGCCCGGTATTTTGTTCTTGGGTAAAGCTTGCAGTGTTGCTGCTTCTTTGATTACCATTGGTCCTAATTTTAAAATACACGTTAAAATGATAATTTGTTTAATCTTTATTCTATAATGACAAAGTGTAGTATTTCAACCTGTTGTTACTTTTCTCAGCATCATACAGGATAGGCATCTACGCATCTTTTTAACATTTCATTTTAAAGCTGGAGTTTTATTTTTAGGTTTCAAATTAAAATTAATAAATTACAAGTAAAAGTAGCAAGTAATATGAACTTGGTTTTATTAAACTACATACAGTGTAATGCATTGTACACTGAGTCTAGGTGTACAAATAATATACTAAAAGTATTTAAGGATTTTATTTGCCAATAGAGTTTAATTATTGGTCATTTTCAATTGATATTACTTTAGAGTTTACTTCTTCAGTTTTAATAGTATGTATAAAGGTTTACATTATCTGTGTTAGTGTTTTAAGAAAAAATAAATATCTTTGTTTAATTTTTAAGGAACATGTAACATTTGTAATCAAGCTTTGCTGAAGTTACAACATTAAAAATGTTTGTGGTTAAACTTCAAGAGATTCCTTTTGCATTTAATCACTTAATATTCTAGATTATGTCAGTTTATTTTTTTCATGTTGGTTAAGTGGTTAATGCATTTAATTTAAAGTTATACCCTTGGATTGTAAGTAATCTCCAGAAGCATATTGGGATGTTATTGTTGAGATGTCCAACATTAGATCATTGTTGCAGTAGCCTAAACTATTTGAATTAATTCTTGTCCAGGATATGATCATAGCCAGTGTTCAAAACTTCAGGGCACCTTCCACATGTCCTGAATGCCAGAGGCTTGAACATAGCCACATAAAAAGGCAGTTGGGGTGCCAAAAAGCTTCAGTGTGTGCTTTGTGGAATTTGAATGTCAGCTAGCAGTCCTTCAAGGCTAGGCAATTAAGTACATTTCAAAGGAAAACATTCCACTACTTGATTTTCTGAGGAAAAGCTGTGCTCTCTTTCAGTGAAAGAAATGTATTTTATGCTAGGAAAAGTGTTTTTATGGCCTGTCATTTTCTTCTGGGAAGTTTTTCTCAGTATATGCTTGCATTACATAACTTTGTTAAAATGCTTTTGCTACTTGTTTTTCGGCTGGACTATGGAGCAGTTATAGGTTTCCTTTGATTCTCCCTTCCCCTATCCGCAAGACGAAAAAGGAAATTGCTAGGGAGTCTTTGGGTATCATGCCAGCTCCTTTACTTTCTTAGCTGCTGATATGGCACTCTGCTGTAGCTGGACTTAGTTCTTAGGTCCACTCATCGATGTCTCTTGATCCCTGTGGTTTAGCTCCTTTTGGAAGCTGCTAAGTGCCAGAACATCCTCTTCAACTGTAGGGTTGTCTTCACCAGATGGGAGAACCACTTTTGTTAGCCTTGGGGGAGGGCAGGTAAATGCTCTATCACACAGCTGGGCTAGTGTCCCTGCTGCAAGTCTCCTAGGAAAACAAAGGGAAAAATGAAAACTGCTTTTATCTGTTGTTTCATAACTATGAACGGGAAATACTTGTTGGGTTTTAGTAAATAATTTCTTCTTTTAATGTATCAAACTCTGATTCTTTACTTCTAATTAAAAAAAAAAGAATTCCATCTCATTATGATACTGATTCTCAGTCAGAAGAAGAGGGAATGGAAGGGGGGATCTTTAGTGTTTTCACAGCAAGCTGAATATTCTGATAGCTGAATAATGTGCTACTTCAGATTTCCCTCCAGAAGAGCTATCTTTTTCCTGAGACCTTGGCTAGCATTAAGGAGGTATTTCAGTGAGAACAGAATTAAATCTCTTTTTCTCAGAAAAAAAGTATTATGATTTGTTGCAGTTGGATATTCCACAGCCTGCAGCTGTCCTACTGTTTTATCCACTTTAGAGGAGGTTTTCTTAACAGCTTGCAGAATTTTCCATAAGTCAGCATTTTACCCCTAAAAAGTCTTGCAGTGTCAATGAATCTGGAAAAAAAAAAGAAAAGGAAAGCCACCCAGAAACTTGCACCATCCAAAAAGTTAGAATAACTACTTGCCTGTCCAGGTTCTCACCCCACACATACACTAGCAACCTGTCTGTCTCACTCTAGGTTTGCATTTTCCCCACTGGCATCCGTTTGTTTTAGACAGTTTTTATTTTATTTTATTTTTATTTTGACATTTGTTAACTGGTATCTTCGACTGAGCCTAAGCCCATTTTCAGCAGAAGCCTGGGAAGAAAAGCTCCAATATAGAACAGTTTTGTAACAGCAGACATTAAAAATAAGTACAAAAAGTGTTAAATATTAAGTTAAATAGTAAGTACAATAAGCTTTAAGTACGTGGCAAATTTCAATACAGAGGCAATGTGCAAGTAATAAAATCAGAAATATAATGCAAAATTAAGTATATCAGCAGGCAGTTGGGTACATGAAAGTAAAAATAAAAGGAGATTACTATATTAATATGTAAAACTTAGGATAAAGAGTAGAACAGGTCAGCAGGTTCTAGAGTTAGTAAGCTGATGGAGAAAAGACATACAAAAGAGAGTAGATGAGACTAGTTCATAAACAGAGTAGTATAGACAAAGTAAGGTGGAGTGAAAATTAAACACGAGTCAGATTGGACTTTGGCAGGTGCAGATACAAGAATTTTGCAGCATTTCTTTTAAAGCTTTTTTAAAGTTGTGAGTATTGAGTAAGGTTCTGATGCTCAGTGGAAGTTTGTTCCAAGCTAAGGCAACAGAGTAGCTATATAAATGATGGCCAATTGTTCTTTTGGGCTTCTAGATTTCTAAGAGGAACTGCTCAGAGCTGCATAGAGAGCGATTGGGAATATACAAGGAGATGGGGGAGGAGATGGCAGGAAGAAGTTTTGTGGATGATGTTGAATAAGGAGCAGTTGAAGTAGTAGGAGCTTTTGGGGGAATTATAGCCAGCTTAGATATTTTTGAGAAAGGCAGTGGTGAGAGAATGTTGGCTTGTGACAAACCTTGCGATTTTGTTGTAGGTGAGTTCAAGCTTGACCTTTAAAGAGAATTGTAAGCTGGTTAAGATTGAAGAGGCGTAATGAAGACTGGGAAGAAGGTAGACGTAGGTAAGAGAGAGTCTAGAGTCCTTGGTGAGAATTTATTTGTTTCCATAAAGCAAGCCCAGTTTTTTTGCCTCTCTTCTTTATGCAGTTTTGGACATGCAGGTCGAATTTAAAGTTGGTCATCAATGATTGTGCCCAGGAACTTAGTATGTGTTTCTATGTTAATGACAGTGTTGTCAACTGATTTGATAGTAAATGAAGATTTAAGATGAGAGCGAAATTTTGGGAGAAATAAGAAGTTTTGTTTTTTAGGACTGAGTATAAGATGATTATCCGTCTGTGAAGAAGTTAGACACTGTTAATTGTGCTAGCATGTGTGGCTGAGTTTTTGTACATAATTTCAGATTAACCTGTGTGTTATATGCCATCATGATTAGCTATGATATTGTAAATAAATTCTTACATGTTGATTTATAATCAGTTTGTACAGAATTTGTAAAGACTTGAACAGTGTCCTTTTACATTTATAACTGTGCATGCTTGTGAAGAAAGATTATAAAAACAAACTGTCTCAGATTCAGCTGATCTGCAGATGATGTCATCAGAATGTTGACAGTTGTTATGTGTTACTGTCAGAAGCTGAAAGATGGGAAATATTAGTAAATAGCTTTTGAGTGATGTTCAAAATATGAAATGAAAATTAGAACTGGAACAGTTTTGACAGTTAGGCTAGTCTATAAAATAGCCTGTTTTAGACAGTCAGTCAGTTGTCCGTTAACAGTTGTGAGTTGTTCACAGATGTACTGTGCAGTGGATACCTAAAAGGACTTGCTAAGAACTGTAAGCCTGCTTTAGCTCTGTTGTAATATTTTAGTAGATCAGGGACACAGTATTCTTTAGTCAGGTAGGAAAATTATTATTAATCAGTTAGGTGAGTAGTTTTTCTGAATGTTGGATTTCTGTCATACAGTATTGATTTCATTTTCCTGGTGATTGAGTTATGTTTGTTTATTGGAAATTACTGTTTTATATTTTTAATAATTGTGCTGAATATTAAATATTTTATTAACTTACATTGTGGCTGGTCAATCAGTGTTTTTCTTTAGTGATTTGAGAGTGCTTATACTTGCCTCGATAACTTCCTGGGCTACTCAGAAAGCCTGGCTGCTTAGGTCATTTGCTACTATTTGTTTTAATATCTAATTTTCATAATTGGACACCCCATTAAAAGGGCATGTAGACACTCTGATTGGTGGCAGCATTACCGTCTTATTTTGGGGAAGGGACACAGCTGGAAATCTGTATCAGACTTTACCAGTAGTGTCTGGATGTGTGAGAATTAATTTATTTAAGTGTGAGTGCATCGGAGGTCTTAAACTGGGATACATTGCTGTGGAGTGTGTATTAAGGAGTTACATTAAGGGTGGACAGAAGTATACAGTCCAGTCCCAAGTTATAGAGCATGTTCCTGTTGTGTTCTTAATGGAAAATTATGAAATATTACTCCTGTTTAAGTGACGGTCTCAAATTGGAGTCAGTAGTTAGGATTGAAGCTCCTTAGTTACTGACCCAGGATAGTGGGAGATGACGCATTATTTTTTGGCAGTTCAGTAAGATATTATCTGGACATCACATTATTTGGTGGCCGCATAGTAGGATATTCACTGTACGTCACACTGTTAACTGGTTTTTGATGGCGGTAAGAGTTTTGGGTTAAGGTGTGTAGGTCAGAGAGTGTATCAGAGGTGGAGATAATGGTGGAATCATCTGTGTATTGTATAATAGAGGAAAGAGAGCAGGAAGTGTGAAGACTGTTTGTGAAAATGTTAAATAGTAGTGGTCCAAGAGTGGATTCTGAAATAGATTCTGAAAATCATCCAGCAGGGGTGCAGATGGCAGTGGCAGTCCCTTCCTCCTTTTCAGGGCAATCCGCTGCATCCTCTAAACCAAACATCTCTGTTTCCTTCAGTTTTAGAGCAAATATCTCAGGACATCATAGAGATAGTGCCCGCATATCAGAAGGGTAAAGATTTTTGTTCAAGGATCTTTTATGGTGCCAAAGAAAGAGGGAACTTGGAGACCAGTCATAGACCTCTTTTTTCCCAATCTTTCTGTCAAGGTAGAAAGTTCAAAATGTTATCCCTTCAAACCCTGTTACATCTCATTCCTGTACTCAATTTCATGGTAATTATAGACTTAAAAGCTGCATGCCATCACATTCCTGTTGGCAAAGATTTCAGACAGTGCTTTTTGCTGCCTAATAGAAAGTTCCTTCAACAGGCCCAGAGGAACTATCAGTCAGTTAGGGATCTTCAAGAGCTGGGTAGATGTCACCCTGTTGCGGAAAGTCTTCCACTTTATTTTATAAAGAAAATTGCTGTTTACTTCCAAATTGACATGTTTTAGCCAGGAAACGGAACTAATGGGGACTTTTATTTCTTTACATTTGCTTGTGTGACCTTTTTGTGAGGAAATGTTTTTATTTTAGTTGGATTCCTATGTTTCATATGTTTACGGGGGTATACTGTTCTTGCAGGGGAATTGGCAGTGGTTTACTTAACTGAAACTACTTGTTCTCGTACTGTAAACTTTACTGACTTGTCCTGGCTACTTTCCCTGCTTTTGATTCCTCTTCCTCAGCTTACCTGTGGTGTAGCCTCCATTCTCTACAGTAGTACTTTCTTCTGCAAGACTTCTTGATGTAGTTTTCTCAGCCTGCAAAGAGTGGAGGATAGCCACATCCTCTGCTGCTGTAGGGATGCCCTTGGCAGGCAAGACAAGCCACTTCTGCCAATGTCAAGGGAAGGGACAGGTGAAAGGTCTTCACTTGGCCAAGATAGGGAGGGTGAAGCTGGGACCAGTGTGCCTAATATGAGTCTTACTGTTTTCAGGGAAAGTATGCTTTGTCCACTGTCCTCTTCCAATTTCTATGGATTGTGCAGCGTTACAGGGATTTGCCAAGAACTTATTAATTCTTTTTCTTTGCCCTGTCATTGTTCAAGCATGGAAAGGAAACAAGTTCCTTTCTTTTCTAACAGTGTATTTCAGTCAGAAGAGCAGACATTGCAGGGGATGGTTGTACTTCAGAAAATTCTTCTTAGCCAGAGTACTCTGATTCTAATGATTTCATCGGATGTCCCTGCTGAAATGATTTCTTTTGCTGATACTTTATCTAAGATAAAAGTTTTTTTCAGTGGGATCAGAATGAAGTTCCTGTAGCACAAAAAAATATGCAGTGATTTGTTAAAGTTGGAGATGTCAAAAGTTGTGTCTATCTCTCCCGTCTTGCCTACCATAGAGAATATTTTTCTCACTGCTTCTGCCTTACTTGATGGTCGGCCTCTTGCTCCTAGGAAATATGACAAGTTATCCAAGGTACCACAGACACACAAGCACCTGTTCCTTTAATTCTAAGGCAAACCAGCAGTTATGTCCCTAGCCATATCTGCTTCTGCTAAAAAAACAGACCTAAAAAATGGAAAATTTATTATAGGGTTTTCCAAGGATGAGATAGCTTTGGAGAATACCTTTTCCCTGACAAGAATGGAAAAACAAAAGTTATGTACTCACCATAATGATGTATCTGTGTTGTCCATTTTCATTCTTCCCGAACTGATGGGTCTCTGATCTGACCTTGGATCAGACTCTTCTCATATACATAATGCCCCACCAACCTAACATACCTCAGACTAAGTTTGCCACCTCCAGTAACAATAGTTTTCCCTATACATAATCAGTTGAGAAGAACCAGCCGAGACAAATCGGGAACTCAAACAAGAAATGATGGGTTCCCAAGAAAAATCCTTTAGGTTCAATCCAGGAAGCAAGGAAAGGGGGTTAGGAGGGTGGGAAGTTGAGAAAGAATGAAAATGGACAACACAGATTATCATTATGGTGAGTACATAACTTTTGTATCTGATGTTATTATTTTTATTCGTTCCTCAACTGATGGGATGGAGTCCCCAGCTAGATGAGCCTTGGATGGTCCTCCTAGAAGGATATTTCAGAGTACTATGGAGGCAAAAGCAGCTTTGTTACTAGAAATCAAATCCCAATTTGTAAAGACTTATGAAGGTATGAGCCCTGAACCACATGGCAGCGGCACAAACATAATCTATCAAAGCTCTTGACTGAAAAGCTGAAGAGGTCACCATAGACCTTGTAGAATGTGCTGTTGGTAGCTTAGGCAAAGACAAACCTTTCTGTTTCTAGACATAGGATATGCAATCAGTCAACCATTTGGCTAAAGTTACTTTAGAAACTGCCATGCCCAGTCTGTTATGAGAAAAGGAGACAAACAATTGGTTGGATTTTCTGAAATCTTTGCTTCGATGAAGATAAAAACAAGTTGCCAGTGGATGTCCAAACAATGCAGTATATTTACCTTTATTGGAAAATGTTGGGAAGAAAAATGTGAGGTTAATGACCTGATTAATTTAGAGTCTGAAGCCACCTTAAATAAAAAGGATAGGTAAGTACGTAAAGACACCCTACCCTTATTAAAGATCAGGTATGGAGGCCTGGGAGAAAGGGCCTGGAGTTCAGATGCTCATCTAGCTGACATAATGGCAACTAGGAAACAGATCTTCCAGGATAAAAAGTTTAGGCCCAATTTGGTTGAAGGTTCAAATGGACTTTGAGTTAAACTTTGAAGAAAGATAGTTAAGTCCCATGTGAGGAGTAGGGTCCTCGACTGAGGGCCCAAGTAAAATGGAGCCTTTCAGAAAGGTTTTGCTCAACTTAGAAGCCGCCAAAGAAGAGTGATTTTCGATGGAATGAAAATTAGAAATGGCAGCCAGCTGGACTTTGATAGAAGAGAAGCTAGCACCCTGTTTGATGAGAGATACTAAAAAATCTAGGACTGTGGAAATTGAGACAAGAAAAGGATCCAAATCTCTCTGGAAGGCCCAAATGGAAGATCTCTTCCATTTACTTCTGTACATCGTCCTAGTAGACGCTTTTTGAGAGGACAAGAGGATATGTTGGACTGGGGAAGAAAACCTGGGCTTTCTAGCCACCAGAGGAACTGGAGAAACCATGCAGTTAATTTGAAGCCTGTAATGTCTAAATGAGCTACCCCCTTCGAATGGAACAGGAGGTCTGGACTGGGGTCCATTATCCTGGGTGGATACAGAAAATGAGACCACAGGAAGGGAAACCAGATTGGACAAAGCCAAAAGGGTGCAGTGAGGATAACTGTGCTCTTCAACTGGTAAGCTTTCTGTAGAAAGTTGGGTAGTAGAACTAATGGGGGATAATCTTAGAGGAGACCGGAGGGCCAGTTGTGAACTACAGCATCTGTCAGTGACTTCCACAGAGAGGGGATCGGGGTGAAGAACTTGCTGCACTTGTTGAGGGGGGGGGGCAAACTGACCACAATATGGCTGGTCCCATTGATGGAAAATGCTCTCTGCCACTTTGACATTGAGAGACCACTCGTGAGGCATCAGAATGGACCTGCTTAGATTGTCTACAAGCAAGTTGGTTTTCCCTGGTACAAGTGTTGCAATGAAAAAGTAACCAGAAGAGATCACCCATTGACGCACTGTCTCACGACAAATAGGATAAGACCTGTTCTCCACCTGTTTGATGTACCAGACCACAGGCATTTTGTGTGATTGGATTGCAATCATCACAGAGGGGAGAGCATCTTGAAAGGCCTACAATGCTAGAAGGATGGCTCTCATCTCCAGGACTTTGATATGCAAATTGCCCTCTTGAGGGAACCATGTACCTTGGACTGCCCTTCCCAAGAAATGTCTCCCAACCCCAGATGAGAGGCATCCATGGTTACTGTGGCGATTGGTGGAGGTAACACAGATGGACAGCCTTGAGAAACTTCATTTGAATGGATCCACCAATGAAGGTGTTCCTTGTAAACTTGTGTAATCCTGACTGAAGTATATAGGGGCTGTTTAAGAACAGACCACTAAATTGACAGAATCCACTTTAAGATCCGCATATGATATCTGACCAATGGAACTATAGTTGCTGCTATGGTCCTTAATGCTTGCAAGACTATTTGTGCTGGAGGAGAGGAATGCAAAATCACTTCCCTTACCTGGGATGTGAGAGTTTGTAGTGTTGTTGGAGGAAGAGATGGTATCTGTGAAGGAATGAGTTGTGACTTGTATTTGATTGAGATATCCATATGGTGACACAACACTAGCAAGTAGTTTGTTGCTTGTAGAAGTAGATCACTGGACAGAGCAATCAGGAGCTATTCATTTAGGTACAGAAATACTTTGAATCCTAGCAGTCTTAGGTGAGCTAATACCACCACCATGCATTTGGTGAACACCCTGGGAGCTGTGGTAAGACCAAAGGGCATTGCTCTGAGCTGATAATGTCTGTCTTCCAGCCGGAAACACAGATATCTTCTCGAGTGCCTGTTCATTTTGATGAGAGAGTACATGTTCTGAAGATATATCAAGCACATCCAATCATCCTTTCTCAACAGGGGCAAAATGGACTGAACTGTGGTCATCTGGAAGTTTGAATATTTCACATACTGGTTTAATTTGCTGAGATCCAGAACAGTTCTCAAGTACCCTGTCTTTTTTGGCATTAAAAAGAATCTTGAATAAATTATGGATCCTATCTGGTCTGGGGGGACTTCTTTGAAGATTTTTTTTGCTAGCATATTTTTTATTTCTAGAGCTGCTGCCTCCCTCTGACGAGGAGGAGCATTGAGGATTTTCCTCATTTCTATGGGGGTCATTTGGGAAAATGGTATGAAATAACCTGTGGGTATGATCCTATGCACCACAATATTTGTTGAGATGGATGCCCAGGCTGCTAGGTGCAGAGAAAAGCGCCCCCCCCCTGCCTCCAGAGAAAAGCAGTCAGGCATCCTTAGTGCTAATAGGGTTTACCCAAGAAAGAATCCCTGGTTCTGCTGGTGACCTGTGCCATGTGGATGGTGTCTTCCATTAGAGTTCCCTCCTCTGCCTGTGGAGGACCATATCTCATGAATCTTGGAAAGGACCTTGGGACTTATGAAAGTACATTTTCGTACCTCCTCATTGATTCTTTGAAAAGGGTCTCTGGGGAGTAGAAAAATTGATTCCAATGGCAGACAGGGTCTTTCCTTCTTGCTCATTTCTGGAGGGTGTTTCCTTCACCTTTGGGCTGAACAGAGATGATCCATCAAAAGGAATATTGATGAACGAAGACTTTGAAGGACTCAACAAAATCACACAAGTGCATCCAGGCATGTTACCTGATGGCTATGCCTGAACCCGTCACCCTTGAGGTATCCTTTGCAGTGTGAGAAATCAACCTCATAGACACATTAGATATTGACTGATGGGTGGCCAGTTGTGAAGAAATCTTATTCTGGTCCTCCACAGACATGGACCAGAAAGAGATTTGGAGATCTCTTTTGTCAGATCTGTTTGCAACCTTGTATTGTAAAGTCTGCCAAATAATTTGGCGACCATAGGGCAGAGATTGCTCTGGGGTAGATGCGCTTTTGAAATCTGTCCAAAGCCCTAGACTCCATTTTAGGGGGATGGACAGATGAGCTTTGCTCTGTGAGCTCTTACTTAGTGGCTGCTGCCACAACCATGGCACCTACTTGGGACCCCCTTGCTTCAGTGTGCTGTGTCCTTTGGGTGGCTAAGAATCTATCTGGTCACTTGGGGATAGGGTTCGCAGTGTCCAGCTGCTTCCATGCATGGCATAAGACCAGGTCTATAAACCTGTCAGCTGGAGGGGTAACCCAAGACGTAGCTGGGCCAAACCCAAAAGCTTCCTGGAACACTGAATCCTCCAGGGAAGGGAGGTCAGAAGACCATCCACCTTTTTGATTTAGAATTTCCAGCATTTCTTCAAATGAGATTTCCTCAGATGGAGATCTGGGGGGGGGGGGGCTTCCCCCTCATCACAACCAGTGTCCTCAGGGAGAGATTCCTGAGGGGAATCCAGGTATCTCATTTTTTACATGTCCTCTTCCTAGGGACCTCATCAGTGGGATCATCTGGTGAGTTATTGGAAGTGGCAGGGGAGTCCTGAGGGACTGACTGAAGGCCTGTTGTCCTAGTGGGATAATAAGATCTGAAAGGGGCAAGGATGTCCTCTCACTAGGCAGAGAGAAATCCCTCTGTACTACCTCAAAGAGAGATGGCCTAGGAGAAACAGGAGAAGGAAGCACCAGAGGTGAAGACCCCTGTGCTGACCAGCCCTAAATTTCCCCAGATTTATGTCTCGAGGAGGAAGTTAGACCTGAGCTGTCCAGTGCCGAAGCACCTAGAGGCAAGGACAGCTCTGATAATTTTGGAGTTGACCCCAGCTCCCTGGCACCGATGCTTTGACTCAAGAGTCCTCCTGCTCTAAAAACATCGGAGGCGAGCAAGGCTGAACCATGGTTGGAGTTAAAGAACGACCAGTGCTCAGATCTGATGAGGACATCTTCAAGGACCTCAGATCTGAGAGTTCCGAAACCACAGGGCAGATCAAAGAAGGAGACATCAGTATAGGATCAGTGGAGGGCAGGCTCAGGGGTCTAATGGGAACTGGAGCTGGGATTACCCCATCTGGATCTGAGCTCAGAGGAAATTCCTCATTATCCACCTCTGCTTCAGACAAGCTCCTGGAGGATCTGGTAGATGGTGGCCTGGAGTGTCTCCTCAGAGCTTTCTGGAGAAAGGGTCAGTGTAGTTGAGGAGAGATCAGCTCCAGAGAGAAGCTTGCTGACGGGATCTGATGTGATCTAGGCTTTGAGGAGGTAGGCTCTAAGGGTGTCAGATTTTTGCAGGAGGCTCAGAGGTTGGAGCTGATGCAGATGAATGGTCTGGAGACCTGCTCTTAGGGTACTTATCCTTTGGAACTGATTCAGGCTTCCCTTTTACAGACCTCTTAATGGGAGGTTGAGTTTCACTAGCTAGAGAAGATGAAGAAGAGGGAAGAAGACCACTTAGCACTAGTTTATTTCTCCAGTCATTAACAATAATGGAGTTAAGACCAGCACAGATAGAACACTCAGTTTCTAAATGGGCAGCACCTAAACAGTAAACACATGCCCTGTGGGCATCATAATTGGGAATATTATACCCACAGGAAGTGCATTTTTTAAAACCAGTTGCTTTATCTGCCATAATAAGGAGATAAAGAGAGAAGAAAGAGTTTTCAAAATAGCTATAGAAAAGATTTATTTAAACTACAGGACAGAAAGTGCCAACAATGGTACAAAGAAATACCCTCTAGAGAGTAGGAAGGGGAAAATTATAAGAAAGGAAGCACAAGTACCAAGAGTGGTACTCAGAAGAGTACCCAGACTGCAAAAGGAAAAAGAACTGGCTGACGGACAGAACCCAAAAACTGTACAGAAAGTAAGGGAGCGAGGTGAAAGAAAGTAGTAATTTAAATGTGAAAAACCTAGAACCTGAAATACTGAAAAAAGCACTTGAAAGCTCAAGAGAAGGCAATCCACATCTGAGCGATATGGCAGCAAACAAGATCTGAGGTATATTAGGTTGGTGGGGCATTAATGGTAAGGGAGGAACTCGAGAGTTAAATCCATGAATCTAGTGAAAGCAGCCAAGATGGATCCAAGGTTGGATCAGAAACCCATTGGTTGAGGAACAAATGAAAAGGACAACGTCAGATGCAGTGGTTAACTTGAATTAGAAAATGCATCTTTTAAAACAAGAAACATCTTTATTAAATTATCACTTATGACATAGGCAATCATACATTTGTATAAATGAAAACAAACCACACTGACATATTTTCAGTTGCAGACATTATATATCACCTATAATCTGTCCAGTCATTGTTAATCAAACATTACATAGCTCATTCAATTCCTGTCTTCCCTTAAAGCTCATTCATCCTACAAAACATTATTCTGCATGTATTGTTCCAACAATTCCAACAATTTCCATTTTTTTTCTGTGTAATTTGCTCCTACCCTATTCTAAAGATTACACTTTCAGTTTTTTTATTGCTATTACTTATATTCACTACTTGTAGTACAGTTGGTTTATTCTTTGATTTCCATTTTCTAGTATTTGCTTTTTTTGGCAGCTTCCAGAATTAAACTCAGCAAGCCCTTACTATGTGTAGGCAATTCCAATTCTGTATCACAGCTCAAAAAAACATTTCCTTAGTTGCACTAATTTGCTCACCCAGTACTTCTGATAGAGTAGTCTGCAGGGAATTTTTAAAGTCTGCCAATTTGTTTCACTCACCAAAAAATATGTTTCCAATTTACTCTTTGTTCCCCATCATACCTCCAACCTTTGCAGTCTACCTCAGGAAAAAATTATTGGAGTTCGCTTTGGGTATAAAAATACCGATGCAAACACTTCCAAGCAAATATCCTAAATCTTCTTGACTTGGTTGCATATATGGGAACCATATAGATGGAAATAGACATTTAAATATATAGTGTGTGTATATATATCTTTATATCTTTATAGTGTGTGTATATATCTATTTATATATATATATATATATATATATATATATATACACACACACACACACACACACACACACACACGCACACACTATTGTTTCATTTTGAATTGCTTATCCAGTCTCTCTTCCCAATCCTTTCTAACCTGTGATTGATTCCTATAGTTATCTTGCAGTATTTTATATGCTATAATAATTATCCCTTTTTTAACAGCAGCTTCTGTTCTAGGTTCTACTAAAACCTGTGCCAGTGTTCGTCTTTCACTTAGAATCCCACAGTAACTATCTATTTGCCTATACTCTGATAGAAATCCTTGATAGGGAAGGCAATTTCTAGCATGCAGTCCAAAATGAAATTTTGTCCTCTTCCCATTCTGTTGCCTTTCACTCTCTAATTATTTGCCCCTAATACCTTGATTCTTTTGCCAGTTTTCTGTAGTAAATTCTAGACCCATCTTGCCTATTTTCCATACTCCTAATTGCAGGCATGCCTATCATCAGAATCTTTCTTCTTCATCCCCCTGTTGGCTTTGTCCTTGGAATACTTTCTGCTACTTTATGAATGTAATAATCTATGTAATTATTGTTATTCTCCTTAAGGATCATCCAAAACCCAGTCTGTCTTTGTTTCTAGACCTTCTCCTGTTTCATCATAATCCCTTTCCACTTTGAATTTTAGCTTTCTGCTAGTGCTATGTGTAGGAGCCTTAACTGTATAGCTGTGAAATAACCTTTCAAACTGGTTAATCCCAAACTACCTTGTTCTTTTGGGAGGATCAGCTTATCCCACTTGACTCTTGCCCTCTTCCCAGATAAAATCCTTCAGCTGTTTATTAATTGCTATCCACTTCTCCTCTGGCTGATAAAAATATTACTGACTTCTGTGTAAGAATAAAGGACTAAAAACATTTCCACTGCTTGTATCTTCGTGTCCATATTCATAAAACAGAGCTTGTACTGTCTTTTGTTTAGTCTCTTTCCGTGCATTCTTAGCTGCAGCAACAGAATCCTTTTTAATCCATACTCCTAAGTACTTCATTTTGTCATGTCCCCATAAATATGGGTATAGCTGAATCATTTTGTGTGTGGGTACATAGTTTATAGCTACTGCATTTGTTTTATCTTCATTAATTTTGTATTCCGAAAAGACTTTATCTCAGAATGTTGCACAACACTGAAATATCCTTTTCTGGTTTTATCAGGTATAAAATAGTGTCATCTGCAAATAAAGCCACATTTTCTTGACTACCATATCAATTATATCATTGAATTTCTGAGTCCCTTATTTTCTTTGTCAGTGGTTCTAAATATAATGCAAGAAGAAGAAAATGTGCTATTCTAGTACTTTAACTTTCTGAATTTTAAATTGTTATGGGCAAATTTTAAAGTTTGTATTGTTATCTTTTGAGAACCTGCTGAAGTTAATGGTGACCCTTCCTTCTTCTGAGGTAAAGAATTCACTTCATGCTTCTGAGATAGCCGTTTCTTATGTGACTTAGTATATTTTAAAGTATTTAAAAACCAACCAGAAAAGGCAAACTAAGGAAAAAAAAAAACTGCAGGAATGGGAACAAACGGCACTTTATTATGATAAAATTAAATAAAATAAGCGCTTTCGTCCGATCAGTATCAAACTTCTTCAGATAAAACATAAATATGCTAACCATTTAAATTCTTAACCCAACCAACCATTTCTAGCAAAGGAAATCATATGATGAACAACCACTTAGTCATATGATTACATAGAATAAAAACAATACAAAATAATAATAAACCATATACAAGTTTGTATCGAATAAAGTGATCATATGTTGCATCAGCTGAGAACCTTGAGTCTTTTAGTAGGATAATCTTGTTAAACTCTTAAGCTTTAAAATACTGGCCAAAGAACAAGTGTCATTAGGCTCTGGTAGCCTATGGGTTTGACATCTCAACTGCCATAATAATTCATGTAGCTCAAGTTTTGAGGAGGTGGGACCTTCTCTGATATCCTTTAGGACCTGATCTATAACTCCAAAACCAAAATAATGGCCTGGATTTTGATTGACATGATTAGCTAGTGCATTGTCCAATTTCTTCTTTTTCATGTTATATAAGTGTTCATACAATCTCTCTTTCAACTTTCTGTCAGTTTTTCCGATATAAAAACCTGGACAAATTTTACACGTAGCTAAGTAGACAACACTGGAAGAATTGCGGTTGAATCTACCCTTAGTTTCATACCTTACGTCCCTTATCGAAAAGTTGTTACCCCCATCTATGTACCTGCAGTAAGGACAGGATTCACATCTAAACAGTTCTTGGTTTCTGAGAGAAACACTACAAGGAAGTTCTAAGAAGTTCTTTAAATTAAAGCCTTTCTTGAAAACAATTTTTGGTCGAAAATCTTCAGTACCATAAAAGGCTTCATCTGAAGTGAGAAGTCCCCAGTTTTTAACTATAATTTCCTTAATGGCCAAGGCATCTCTACTATAAGAAGTGATGAACAAAGGCATATCTGTAAAGGGAACAGCTACTGTTTGCTCAAATAGTGTATCATCAGGGAAAGGTGGTTCAACACTAGCAGGATCATGCAAAAGTGCTGTGAGAAGGCCTCGTGAATGTTTGAAAGCTACCTCCGCTCTTAATTCCTCCTATAATGTAATAGGGCATCCAGGTTTTAGAAACATACTGACCAAATTATCACACTCTATCACAAAATCTTCCTGAGTGGATACCATCTTAGCCGCCCAAACAAGCTGTCATTTAACAACAGACCTTTTTGTTGAAAAGGATGGGCACTAATGAAATGTAGAAAGGAATTTGAATAGGTAGCTTTCCTGATAATCTTTGCCTTACAGCCTTTATTGAATCTATCTGTAATTAAATCAACATCCAAATATGAAAGAGTAAGTGAATTTCAAAAATTCAGTTGAGTTGTTTAAAAAAGTCAAGAATTTGTCTACCCGCGAATCACTACCATTAAAAGAGGACAAAAGTATCGTCCAAATATGATTAAAATTTTATTGCATCAGAAAACAAACTGTTACCAAAAACAAATTGCCTTTCCCAAAATGCCATAACCAAGATTGTGTAACTATCACCACAAGGAGAACCCATAGCAACTCCTTTTTTTCTGTAGGAAAAATCTCCCTTCAAACAAAAATAAATTGTTCAAAATAATACTCAAAAGTTCTTCCATTAATAAAATTTGGTCATTGGAAACATTTCTAAATCTTAACATAGAACAAACCCACTGTATTCCCAAATCATGGGGAAGTGAAGTGTATAAGTCTTTGACATCAATGGTAATTAAGTTACATTGGTCATCATAATCAAAATCATTGGCATTTCTGAGAAAGAACCAAGAGTATTTACATATCTGCTGTTTTAAATCAACATATTTCTTCAAAATACTGTCTATATATTTTGTTAAGGGATATGTTATGGAATTTCTACTGTTCACAGTTGGTCTCCGTGGTGGATTGGTCAGGTCTTTATGAATTTTTGGAATTTCATAAATTATGAGAATTTGGGGTGCAGGCATTGAAAAATAATTAAAAACGTCCAAGTCTATTCTAGAATCAATAAAGATATCATTTAGATACATCCTTATCCTATTATATGCTGTGTTTAACTCATTCAAGGAAACTGGTACATAATTGTTAACGTCAGACAGTAAATCAAACATTTTCATGTTATTTTGATCAGTGTCCATAAACACTAATCCGCCACCTTTGTCTGGCTTCATTGTACAAATCCCACTCATCATTAGTGACTGTAATTGATCCCATTCTTTCTTAGAAAAATTGATACCACCATAGTTTTGATACCACCATAGTTGTCAAACCTTTTACAAGAAAACCTGTTTCTGATGTTAAGTTCACATATACTCTCAAATAACAAAATTGCTGGAATTAAAGAGGGATTGTAGACACTAGGTATTTTAAAGTGTGCTTTTGATAGTACTGATTCTTCTCTGTAGCTACTTGTCCCAGATAATGTTTGAGGAGATTTGCTTGGCTTAATTCTCAAGAGCTTCCTGATGATGTTAAATATGATATTTTTAAATTTTCCCTTGGATAAAGAGGTTCTGTTTGACCCTTCTGCAGCTGAAATGCTTAAGAGGTGTGATGAAAGAGTAAAAGTGATCCAAAGGGCGTGTCAGATTTTTTCAACCCTCCTTTTACAGACCAAATTGAAATTTCCCCTACTTATCAGCTTCCTTCCACAATAAACAGTTTAAACAGCAATGAGCTGGCAAACAGGATTTTAAAAGACAATGGAAAGGAGGCTCTAAAATGAAAGGAAATGCCTCTAAAATCAAGGCTAGTCCTTTCAATCAGCATGACTCTCCACCTGTTCATGCCCCCCCCCCAATATCCTGTCTGTGTTTCTGAGACTTCACCTCTCCTTGTGGCATCAGACTGTTTCAGACCACTTGGTTCTGAGGATAATCCATTGGGAGTACTCTTGCCAGTGGGAATCCCCCACCCCTTTCCAAGGGAGTCCCTCTTTTCCAAGGAACCATATCTATTTCCTCCCATCCTGCAACACTTGATGTCTCAGGTAATCACCTAATTTCCCAGGCCAAGATTTTTATTCAAGAATTTTTCTAGTTCCAAAATCAGAAGGATCATGGAGGCTTGTACTGGATTATTCTTTTCTAAACCTGTTTTCATGCTTCTAAAGTTCAAAACCTTATCTCTTAAGTTTTAGTCTCTTGTACCTCTGATTCACCCTCTAGCATGGTAAGACTGGATCTAAAGGACACCTATCATCACATCCCAATTACTGAGCATTCCTGTCATTTCTGAAGATTTACTGTGTCTGGCTTACATTATCATTACATTACATTATCTGTGTCTGGCTTATATTATTATGCTTTACAGTTCCAAGAGCATTCAGAGCTTCCTTGTGCTTAGCTTGGACACCTGTGACTACAAAGACTTGGATTGCTTCTAAAACCATCTGGACCTACAAAGCAGATAAAAGTTTTTTTTTTGCACCTGCTCTGTTTCAGTGCTATTTTGTGCTACATTTATTGATTTTTTTCAGCCTGCACTTGTTAAAGAAACTCCATCTGTTTGTTACTGTACTGCTTTTAGGTTGTTTTAACAGTATTCTGATATTTCCTAACCTCCTCTGATACTGCCAAAGCTGTTCTGAGCTTGCCAAAAGATTTAAGTTTTGCAACGTTTTTGTGTGTTGTGAACATTTCCCAGGATTAGTGAACTTATTTCCAAGGATTCCTGATACTGCAGGAATCTGACTTCTGTTGTAAAGCATTTATCGGATTGGCCTGAGGGTTTAACTTTGTAAAAGTCTTTATTCCTCCAGGTTGTACATGCTTGCATATAAGCAAACCTCTCCAGTTTAAAATCCTGTAAAGGAAACCCTCACCATAGTCTCCCACTACTCACAGCTGCTCAAAGAGCTGCCAGTTTGTGCAGAGGGTAGTACCGCCACAGGTTATCAAGTAGTATACTACTAAACACTCTCATTTTCACTCCTAAGTGACTCTCCCCTACTCCTTCCCATCTAGAAGTTGTTATTCCTCGCCTTATATAGCATAGGCTAGATTCAGACCTGCTGAATCTAGACTGTTTGGTATCAGTGTGCTCCTAAAACAGCCATCTTACAGTAAGAAGAACTTCCTGTGCCCTTGTGGCAGAAGTGTGTAGCTCAGAATCCATCTGAGTTGGAGATTGCTGGAGAAAGGCTCAGTTTGGGACTTTCCCCTTTGTAGTTGTGTTAAAAACTGTTTAAATTTGCCTGTATATAAGCCTCACATGTGCTCATTGCTGCACAATACAATATGGGATTTAGCAGTGCCCTGTATAGATTTAAATGCCTGGGAACATTATTTTTCCCCTAGAAACCTTCCAGTAGAACCCCCCCCCCCAGGCTTCCCTGCTGAGCAAAGGGCAACTCAGTTGTGCTGTAAGCAGCATTCTTATCCACCACCTACTATACACCCACTACCTTTCCTACTCTGAGACAAATTAGCCCACTAGTTAAGCCAAAGTCCTACGTACAGCTAACTCACTTCCTTCTGAAATATCAAATTCAGAAAAATCCTGCCACAGTGCACAGGCAGATGTTCATCGTGCATACAGCTGCAGTCATAACAGATGGGTTATCCTGCCATCAGGCGGGTCCTCGGTCGGCCGAATTCCAAAGTCTAGGTCTGGCGTCGGTTGTCATCACTTCTTCCCTGACGTCAGTGTGGCAGGGGTATAAAAGAGGCAGCCAACGCCATATTCTTCAGTCTTTCTTGCCACGCGGTGCCCGAAGCAGAAGCAGTTCGCAAGTGCCAGTCGGCCAGCTCCTGAGATTTTCGAAAGTATTTCAGCCGAAGTCTTCTTGAAAGCTAAGTACCCCATTGGGGAAACTTTTCTTGCTTCAGACCGATGTCAGACAAAGTTAATAATTGCATTTCTTGTGGGAAGCAAATACCGCATAAGGATTTCCACTCCTTCTGTATACCTTGCTTAGGCCCAGACCACGTCGTCTCGGCCTGCCGTTTCTGTGCTAGATTCAATAAACGCACTATTAAGGGTCGGGCGGAGTTCGCCCTTCACTTTTTCGGCAAAAAATTTAATTATATTATGTCGTCGGATACTCCGACTCCAGTTTTGAGCAAAAAACGCAAAGATAAGGACCGACATACGAGGTCTGCACCACCTACTGAAATCACGCTAAGGCCAACTACCGGTTCTCCGGTGCTCAGCGAGGCTGACTTGATTGATGACAATATTGATGACAATGCATTACCGGTGTCTTCAGTACCCGAGGTCGCAGGCTCCTCGGCCCCCATTCCTACTACAGATCCCGACGCCACTCCTGGCGGGGAAACTCAGAATTTAGACAGGCCTGCCATTTCTCAAGGGGTCTTCAGGTCTTCCTCCATCTCTATTAAAGCCTTCACTAAATCTAAAGCAGCCATGAAAACCAAAGAACAGGTTCCTCAGACCCCCTCTCAAGGCACCATGCCTAAAAAACAGATGCTTAAAATGGCTGAGGATTTGATTACTCTTATCAGGGGTTCTCAACCCCCCTCTGACAAAAGGCCCAGATTAGTGGAAGACTACCCTTCCTCAGATCAAGCTTCTATTACCTCAGAACTATCTGAGGATCAGGATTATGCCTATTCTCCATTCGAAGACTCTGATGCAGAGGAGTCTATTCCCTCGGTCTCCCACCCTGAGGACTTCTCTTTTGGGGAAACCCTGCATATTTTGAGGGAACACTTTCATTGGGAAGGCCAAGATTACTCAGACTCCAAGAAAAGGCTCAGGGAATTTCTTCTGCTCCCCCAGCATAGGCATCTGGCTATCCCTCCTGTTTTAGATATATTGGATGATGTGTACACAGAAGCCAGCCTTAATCCAGATTCTTTGCCTCCAGCTCCTGTTAAACCAGACAGGTATTACCGGGTTCCTGACTCCCGCCAGTTTCTATATAAAAGCCATACTGCTGACCCAGAAACAATTTCACAGGGTCCCAAGGGAATTAAGGCCTCTACTGCTAAAAACCCATTACCTTCAGAGAGAGATTCCAGAGCTTTAGAAAGGTGGGGGAAAAAGATGTACACCTCGGCCACTTTAACCATGAGGGCATTAAACTGTCAGTTCCATATGTTAAAGTATCAACAGTTTTTGATATCTCAGCTGAAAAGCAAGATGACACAACCAGAACAACCAGATTTAAAAGAGTTGCAGGATTTGTTGCATGGTGCAGAGCAAGTGGGTAAACATACCTTGCAGTGTGGTTTTGATGCTTTAGAGGCCTCATGTAGAGCTGCTGTTACGGGGTCTGTTATACGTAGGCATGTTTGGCTCAAAGAGCAAACCTTACCAGATCATGTCAAAGCTAAATTATTAGATGCACCTCTTCAAAAAGATGTATTGTTTGGTGTTAAAGCTGAGGAGGTGCTAAAGAAAATGGAGGAAAAAGTGAAATCAATGCAAACGGTGAAAGATTTCCTGCAGGTACAGCCTCCACGTTTCAGCAGAAACTGGCCTTCAAAAAATTGGTCCTTTCCAGCCACGGACAGACCTCAAAGGGGCAGATACAGGCGCACAAGGGGTAGAGGGCAACCTCAAGGATCTTTCAGAGGCACACAGTGGCAAGCACCAACCCCAAGAGGTGGAGAAGATAGATCACAGTCTTTTAGAAAACAGACACAATGACTTCCCCCTACACCTGCCAAGCAAAGCTTTAATGGCAGCACCTTTGGGTGGAAAACTGACATTATTCTCAAAAAATTGGCATATTGTTACAAAAGACAAATGGATTCTGGACATTATAGACAGAGGCTACAGGTTCCACTTTCACACCCTTCCAAAAATGAGAGGCATGCCAAACCTGCCACAAAATCAAAGGGCAGAGGCAAAAAACAAGTTTCAGCTCTCATGGACATGAAAGCAATTCAAGAGGTACCTGCAAAAGAACAAGGTCAAGGGTTTTATTCCAGACTATTCCTGGTACCAAGGAAAGACAAAGATTGGAGACCTATCTTAGACCTATCCATCCTAAACACATATCTATAGGTGCCAAAATTCAAAATGCTCACATTACAGCAGCTTCTTCCCATGCTGGGCAAGGAGTCTTGGCTGGTAACATTGGACCTCAAGGAGGCATACCTGCATGTCCCTATCAGACAAGATTGCAGAAGATACCTCAGATTTCTTGCAGGTTCAACCCATTACCAATTCTCTGCATTGCCCTTTGGCTTATCTACTGCGCCCAGAGTGTTTACAAAATGCCTGGCATCAGTAATCACCTACTGCAGACTACAAGGGATACAAATCTACCCATATCTGGATGACTGCCTGATCCAAGCGGACAGCAAGGACATACTACTGCAGCACCTGCCGTTTGTAATAAAACTGTTGAACTTCCTGGGATACACAGTCAACAAAAAGAAATCAAAACTAATACCCTCCCAACAAATAATTTTCCTGGGTGCCAGCTTGGATACAACCACCCAGATGGCCTACCTCACGCCAGACAAGCAAGGGCAACTGTCTCAATACTTCAGAAAAATGGCAACTTACACCAGGCTAACTGCAAGGAAAATCCTGCAGGCTCTGGGATTCATGGCATCTTGCATCCTACTAATCCCATGTGCAAAGCTGCATATGAGGAAACTTCAATGGTACCTGAAAAACATATGGTCTCAACACAGCCACAGCTTGGAAGCAATTATACCACTCATTCCATGCCTTCAAAAGGAATTTTTGTGGTGGACTCAAGCTTGCCAAAGAAACACAGGTCTTCCTTTCTGTGTACCTCAAGCAACTCAAATCATCACAACAGACGCCTCAGACTACGCCTGGGGAGCACATATGACAGATCAGTGCATTCAGGGAAAATGGACCCGAAAAGAGAAGCACCTTCACATCAATCAAAAGGAAATGCTAGCCATGCAAAAGGCTATTATGACCTTCAAAGACCTCTTCTGCTTCCAGGCCAGCTATTGATAAGGACAGACAACACCACAGTGATGTGGTACATAAACAAACAGGGGGGAACTCATTCATACCCCCTGTGCAGGCAAGCCATGACCCTATGGAACACAGCACTGGAATTGCAAATTCAACTACAGGCACAATTCCTGCTAGGGAAGAAAAACACACTGGCAGACAACCTAAGCAGAAATATGACAGATCCACACGAATGGAAGTTGCATCCTCAAGTTTTCACAAAGATAACTCAGGCATGGGGACAGCCAGACATAGATCTCTTTGCTACCCACAGAAATTGCCAGTTGAAAAAATTTTGTTCAAGGACCTTTCATCCACAGGCCTGGAAAGTGGACGCACTTTCCTTCAATTGGGCAACATTGACAGTCTATACCTTCCCGCCTCTTCCTCTGCTGCCCAATGTTCTATTAAAAGCCAGAGCAGAGAGGCCGAAAATGATTCTCATTGCTCCAGACTGGCCAAGACAACACTGGTATCCGCTCCTGAAGAGCCTGACAAATTCCCCACCATGGATCCTACCTCTAGTCCCTCTTCTGTTGTCCCAGCACAACTACAAAACCTTTCACAGCCATCTCAAAACTCTAAATCTAGCTGCATGGAGAATTCCTTGATTTCCCAACAGTTTCTCCTCTCCAAGGAGGTGCAGGATGTCATCTTGGAGGCCAGAAGACCCTCTACTAGAAAGGCCTACTCCACCAAATGGAAACGATTTTGTGCCTGGAATCAAGAAAAGGGACAGAATCCTTGGGTAATAAATATTCCTCAAATTTTACAATACCTAGCTGAGATGTTAAACAATGGACTTTCCTTCTCCTCCATCAAGATCCACGCTTCAGCCATTTCTGCACAATACAACACAGATCCTCCTTTATTCTCTCACCCTCTCTTAAGGCAGTTCCTCAGAGGGGCAAAGACTATAAAACCCCCAAGGAAACCACCAGTCCCTGCTTGGGACCTCAACTTCATATTGGAAAAGCTGACCCTTCCTCCCTTCGAGCCAGCTTCTTCAACAGAGTTACAGTACTTGTCATGGAAAACAGCCTTTCTTCTGGCTGTCACCTCAGCACGCAGGGTTTCGGAGCTACAGGCTCTCATGGCTGTGCAACCATTCATCATTTTCCATCAGGACAGAGTTTCCTTACGAACCAACCCTACCTTTATGCCAAAGGTAGTATCCAGTGTAGCTTTGAATCAGACTATTCACTTACCTACCTTTTATCCTAATCCACAAAACAAAGGGGAAAGACTACTACATTCCTTGGACATTCACAGACAACTTCGTTACTATTTGGACAGAACAAAGCCATTCAGGAAATCTGAGCAACTCTTTGTGTCCTATGCAGCAGGTGCTCAGGGAAAGGCTATTTACAAACAGACAATTTCAAAATGGATAGCCCACTGCATACGCTTTTGTTACTCATTTCATGGAAAAACTGTGCCTGCATGCATCAGATCCCACTCCACCAGAGCCACAGCTACCTCTGCAGCCTTCCTCAGGGGGGGTCCCTACCAAGGACATTTTGGAAGCAGCCACCTGGAGTTCAGTGCACACTTTCTCCAAGCACTATCACCTCACACTATACTCAAAATCTAGAGCGGGCTTTGCCACAGCAGTCCTGCAGGGCATCCTAGCCCCTCCTAGTACCACTTAGTGCCTACCACCCTTACTTAGCTTTGGGATTCTACCCATCTGTTATGACTGCAGCTGTATGCACGATGAACATAGTACAGTTTTGTACCTACCATAAATATAGATGTTAGAGTGCTCATACAGCTGCAGTCCAGGTTTCCCTCCCTCCAACCCCTCTTAGGACAGGCCTTATGACAAACACTTTTCATATAACCTTTTTGGGGTATTCTTTTATGGTGTATTTGCTTGCAACTACTGTTTGTGATTTATCAACATTGCATCTTTGCATAACATTATGTTTGCCTTCCTTCTGGGGGCATCTGACATCTGGGGCAAGAAAAACTGAAGAATATGGCGTCGGCTGCCTCTTTTATACCCCTGCCGCACTGACGTCAGGGAAGAAGCGACGACAACTGACGCCGGACCTAGACTTTGGAATTCGGCCTACCGAGGACCCGCCTGACGGCAGGATAACCCATCTGTTATGACTGCAGCTGTATGAGCACTCGAACATCTACATTTATGGTAGGTACAAAACTGTACTTTTCCCATCATTTCTCCTGCCAGTTTGATTGTTATGGGCATCTTGAGGCAATGTAGCAATTGCAAACTGTCAACCATTTACTTCTAAAGCAAGCTAACAACATATGTGAGACATACAAATGCACTGTGGAATTGGAGTGAATTCTCTCGCATAAAAATAAACTAAACATCAAAACAGGTTGTCAGCACACATGCTTCACTCTCACACAAAATAACGTCACGATACATAAACCATATACGTGGAGGTACTCGCTAAAAGCCTACCAAAAGAACAGGGACCTCCCAAATGCACATCACCAACACTCACCACTAAGCAAAAAGAAGCCACTATACATATCAACACACACATCCCTGTCACAAAAAATAAGCCCCTAAGGCAAAACACATCAAATGTCTTGGTCATAGGTGACTCCATAGTGAGACACACAGATGTACCCCTCACCAGAATGTACAAGGACAAGGTCACAGTCGGCTACCTATCAGGTGCCAGGATCTGACAAATCACACATGCACTCAAGTCCCTCAACAACTCAAGTACCGTCATGACTCTGTCATAGTCCATTTTGAAGTGAGTGACTTGAGACGTACCTCTCTGGACTATATGAAGAGAGCATGACGGAACCCTCTGATTATGTGCCCCAGACAGGTATGTCCCTAGCCCTAAGCAGTATCTTTCCCTCATGCAGGATGATGCCACAATATAAACAAAAAATGATTGACCTCAACAATTGTCTTCGCTTCTCTTCTCAGTCCAGGTGGAGCCAGTATCTGTCATCCTAGATGGATATGGTAGACAGACCTCGCTGCTTTTAGTGATGGTCTGCCAGCATCCAAAAGCCTAGGGGAGACAGTTGCAAAGGCCCTTGCCTCCCACATAGTGCCTTTTTTAGGCAATGTCAAAACAACAAATTTTCCAATGTAACAAAATCTAATTGAGACAAACTCAGCATCTTGCTCCTTAGGAGTTTAAACATGAAACTGCACTCCTGGAAGCACTCCTCACCTTGGAGGATGCTGATGTCTGTGCAGTTACGGAGACATCATTCAAGGCTGCTGAGAGCAGCCCAGCTGTGCAAGGCTACAATGCCTTCCACGTGTTCAGACCTCAAAATGAGGTTGAAAGAACCAAAGGTGGAGTTGTATCCATCTTTGTTAAAACCAAATATACTTCGAGATTGGTCAAACAGCATAATTCTTATGAACTACTCCATGTCCAATTAACTACTGGGAATGTACCCTACCACATCATTGCTAGCTGTAGATCCCCCACCATGAAACAGGATTAACACATCACCTACCTCGATTTACTGAAATACCTCGTTATACAACCCAGTACCTTTAGTCATGGGAGATTTCAACTATCCTTTCATAGACTGAGGGACATACACAAGCAAAAAAATACTTGCCCAGAGATTCTTGGACTTAACACAAATTATCTGGAACAGATAGTCTGCACCCCCACTAGGGGCTTTAATGTTCTGGACATAGTACTGACCAACATGGGGGGGTAGTCACTGTACTTCCCCATGATGATGCCTTCCCTGGTTAGGTCAGACCACAAATCAGTCTGATTTGAGGTAACTGCTGGAACTGACACCCTCACAGGAACAAAAATTATAAAAAGCTTTACCAAAGTTAACTACAGGCTACTAAACAATGGTATAAAAAGCTGCATACCACCTGCAATTGCAGACATCAATGATCATTTTTCAGAAGTGTATGCAAATGGCCTGTGCAAACACTTAAGCAACTGCATAAATTCTGCTGTACCTGACTGGATCAAAATCAGGTCTTCCTGTGAAAACAAGCCACAGTGGTGGATTTCAAGTATAAAAAGACTGTATGGCAAGAGGAAGAAACTATTGTTCAAAATCAAGAGGGATATCCCTCTGCAGAGGAAGAGTTCCATCCTAAGCCTAAACAAGAAAATCAGAAATCTTGTAACATCTTCTAAAGCAAATTACGAAACTAAAATCACATCCCTAGCCAAGGATAATCATAAGGCATTCTTTAACTATGTCCGAAGTCTAAATGGGAATGCCCAGCTATGTAGTGAACTGGTTGTAGATAGGATCACTCATAATACACCGGAAAATATCACCAACCTGCTAGCTGACTGATTCATTGCAAACTTCACCCCCCCTATCCCCACCTACCATATCCCAAATCATACCCAACACCAGCCTTCTGCCTAGTATCTCTAGAGAACAGGTCATCTCTGCACTCACCAAGGCCAAAAACATGGCCTCAATGAAACCAGATAATATTCCAGGTTGTTTACTAAACAATCTAAAACAAGACATAGCGGACCCACTTGGTGTTCTCTTTAATCATAGCTTGAGAACTAGCTGTGTTCCTGCAGAATGGAGAACAGCAACAGTAATTCCCCTGCACAAAGAGGGGGTATCAACTAACCCTGCGAACTACAGACCCATAAGTCTAACCAGCCTCATCTGCAAAGCCATGGAAATAATTATCATGGATCTTATCAACAAGGACATAGGCAACCTCCAAATGCTGGACCCAATGCAGTTTGGCTTTAAGGGTAGGTCATGCTTATTAAACTTTGTAGACTTCTTTGCGAATGTCACCAAAGCCATGGATGAAGGTAAGACAGTACACACAGCTTATCTCAACCTTGTCCAGGCTTTCAACACAATCCCCTACTCTGGCATCATTGAGAAACACTTCCAGCTGGGGATTAACCCTTATATTACTAGACAGGTAACCAGTTGGCTCACCAGCGGAACACACACTGTCAGAATTGGTGACTCCACCTCCACCAGTAGACCTGTCACCAGTGGAGTACCACAGGAGTCTGTTGAGCCACTTATTTTTGGCATCTATTTCTCAGAGGTCCAGGCCAAAGTAGATGGCCTGTGGCTCATCAAGTTTGCTGATGTTTGCAAACTGGGAGCAATCATGGAGAGTCCCCCAGCAATGTCAACATATTACAAGAAGGGCTAACACGAATTAATGGTGCCAAAGCCGTGGTCTAAAACTAAATGCAAAAAAAAATGCATTATTATTCCCTTTGGCAAAATAGAATTCCCTACAAATTACACTATTGATAGCAGTCCCTGATTTCCAACCCAGTGGTGTAAGACTTGGGAATACAGGTCAACAGCAATATGAACTTCGAACACCAAGTTTCCACAGTGCTACGGAAAGCCTTCTACTTAGTGTACCTCATAAGCAAGGGTATAGCATCCAAGTCAAGGGATGTTATAACTCCACTGTACTTGACCCTCATCAGACCACTAATAGAGTATAATGCACCCTTTTGCACTTATCTCACCAGACACCTGCAGCAGCTGGAGCGACCTCCAAGGTTTCTCACTAAGAAAATACAGGAACTTCAAACCATGATCTACATGGGCAGACTGAAAGCCCTGTCACTTTACTCTGTATGTTATAGGCAGCTGAGAGGCGACTTGTGTGTGGCCTATAGGGCAATTTCCAACCCTGCCCTAATGGATATGCTGCACATCAGCAAGTCAAACAGCATAAGAGTCACTCGCTCTAGGGATCTCACCCTAGCCTGTGACATTAACAGAACATGCTGGAGAGACAGGTATGTCTCCCATTGACTGCCGCTTCTCTGGAGTAGAATTTTAATAACTTTTAGGCACCTTTTTCTTTGTACGTGTAGCAGATAATTATGGAGGTGAGATAACTTGCTACTAGAAAATCAAATTGGATGGGCAGCCTCAGATTCGCTCCTGGTCCATCTTGTCTTGCTCTCCTTGAATCTAGAGGGAAATTTTGAATATATAAATATTTTTTTAATCTACGCTTGAAATGGTCTATACCAGTGCTTGTCTATGAACCTGTATATGTGCAAATGGAAGATTTTCTAGTTGATGCCAGTCAAAGAACCAAGATCCTCTTCAGCCCTGTTTTTTTTTTTTTTGTTGGTTCTTGGGTATTTGAGTCCAATGGCCTTTTATATTCTTCTGTCGAGGTACATATGTTGGCCATTTCTGCTTGTCTGCCATTGGATACCCCTTTTGAATAATGTTCAAGTTAAACAGTTTTTGAAAGAGATGTTACATACCCATCCAGCTAGGAAACTGATCCTCCTTGGGATCTGAACTTTGTTCTTACTCAGTCTCCATTTGAACTAGCTCATGTGGCTGAAGTGAATTCTTAACTTGGAAGACTGTTGCTTTGACATCTGCCAGGAGAGTATCTCAGTTACAAGTTCTTATGAGTCAGCCTTACATTGTTTTCACGGGGACAGGGTTTCTTTGGTAACAAGTCCTACCTTTGTGCTTAAAATGGTCTCAGAGTTTACTTTAAGTCAGACTATTAGTATCTTAGTTTTCTTTCCTGGACCCAAGAAGTGTCCACAGGCAGCTCAGATACTGCTTAGACAAAACTCAAACCTTCAGGAAAGCTGATCAGTTGTTTTACAAAGTAGTACAAACTAGTTTCCTTTTCCAGGTACGGAATAGGCCTTGCTAGAAATATTCATCTGGGGCTTCTAGAGTCTTAGATTGACCTTCTCCCTTTTTTCCTTTTTTCTCCTTAAGCTATGATAATTTGTGTATAGCTTAGACTACTGCAACAGTGATCCATTTTTGAACATGTTATGGTTGTGTAAGTGAGACAAAAGTAAATGTTCTAATAGATCACTGTTGCAGTAGCATCCCCTCTGTTTGGGCCCCTTTTATTACTTTTATTTATTTATGTTTTGGGGTGTTGCCAGGGTATGGATTTGTCCATCACTTTTTGTATATAGTTTGAAGTTTTCACACTCTTCCTATAGTTTTTTATGAAGCTCTGCTCAAGCTCATAGTAGTTGGAGCCCTTGGAAGGTGCCATTAGCATTTGGAAGCTGGCTGGTTGCAGTGGACATAGAACTCATGTAGCTTAGGCTACTGCACCATTGATCTATTGGAATATCTGCTGTTATGGTAAGTTTCACTTACACAACTGAACCGTACTGCCTCAGACATTTTATCCCGTGGTCCTCATTTTCTTCCTCGTTGGTGACTATTTGCTGAGCATCAGTTTAATGAAGTCTTAATTTGGGTCAGGGTCAGTTATCTTCTGTACACTCTCCTCAGTTGAAGTCATTCCCTTTATTGCCAGACCAGTGTTTGTTAGTACTTCCCCGAGTTAACAGCACAGTGACTGGAGCAGATAAAGTTTTCTTTGCTTGTCACTATTCAATAGCCAGTCTACATGAAAGAAACACTGATGTATGAATAAGCAGTATTTGGACAGACTTCATTCTCGAAGTGGTGTTGGTATTGGTAAACACTGAAGTTTGTGCAGAACTCTGTAAAAGTCCAAGAGTCAAACATTTTTGCTTCATTAAACTATATGCTATGATAGTGATAACGAATAAAGATTTGTGGTCTCAGTTTTCCAGTATTACTCCTGATCCCTGCCCAGTGACTTTATGTAATGCAGTGACAGTTATGCCTTTTTGATGGCCTTATCTTAACAGGCATGGCAACAGGCAAGAGGAGGAGGAGGAGAGTGAGGGCAGTGCCAAGGATTAAATGGTGGAAGTTGAGAACGCATGATTGTGAAGTGGAGTTATGGGAAGGGTTAAGACAGGCAATGGGTGGCAGTGAAGAGTTACATAATAGCTGGGTAACTACAGCAGAACTGGTAAGGGAGACAACTGGAAAGATGCTTGGTGTGACATCTGGACAGAGGAAGGAGGACAAGTAGACCTGGTGGTGGAACAAGGATGTACAGGAGAGTATACAGATAAAGAGGTTGGCAAAAAAGAAGTGGGATTGTCAGAAAGTAGACAGGAGTATGAAGAGATGAGGCTTTTGGTGAAGAGAGAGGTGGCGAAGGCTAAGGATAAGACGTATGGAGAATTGTATGAAAGGTTAGGCACTAAGGAGGGAGAAAAGGGCCTGTACTGATTTGCTAGACAGAGGAACCAAGCTGGAAAAGATGTGCAGCAGGTAAGGTTGATGAAGGATAATGAGAGAAACATATTCATAAGTGAGGAGAGTATGTTGAGCAGATGGAAGGAGTACTTTGAGGGGCTGATGAATGAAGAAAATGAGAGAGAGAGCAGGTTGGACGATGTGGGGATAGTGAATCAGGAAGTGCAACAGATTAGTAAGGAGGAAGTAATGACAGCTATGACGAGGATGAAGAATGGAAAGGCTGTTGGTCCAGATGACATACCTGTGGAAGCATGGAGGTGTTTAGAAGAGATGGCAAAGGAGTTTTTAACCAGATTGTTTAATGCAATCCGGAAAGTGAGAAGATGCCTGAGGAGTGGAAAAGTGTTTTGGTACCAATTTTTAAGAATAAAGGTGATGTGCAGAGCTGTAGTAACTATAGAGGGATAAAACTGATCAGTCACATCATGAAGTTATGGGAAAGAGTAGTGGAAGCCAGGTTAAGAAGGGAGGTGATGATTAGAGAGCAGTAGTATGGTTTCATGCCGGGAAAGAGCACTACAGATGTGATGTTTGCTCTGAGGGTGTTTATGGAGAAGTATAGAGAAGGTCAGAAGGAGTTGCATTGTGTCTTTGTGGACTTGGAGACTGTTGTATGAGGAAGTCAGGA
This sequence comes from Protopterus annectens, assembly GCF_019279795.1. Lineage (NCBI taxonomy): Eukaryota > Metazoa > Chordata > Ceratodontiformes > Protopteridae > Protopterus > Protopterus annectens. The sequence goes on along the minus strand of NC_056737.1, from coordinate 381,843,680 downwards.
GTGGCAGAGAAGTATATAAGAGTGGTGCAAAATATGTACGAGCGTAGTGTGAGTGTGATGAGATCTGCGGTAGGAGTGACAGATGCTTTCAAGGTGGAGGTGGGATTACATCAAGGATCAACTCTGAGCCCTTTCTTATTTGTAATGGTGAAGGACAGGTTGACAGATGAGATCAGATAAGAGTCCCTGTGGACTATGATGTTTGTGGATGACATTGTGATTTGTAGTGATAGTAGGGAGCAGGTTGAGGAGACCCTGGAGAGGTGAATGAGAGGGAGGGTAGCTGAATGATGAGGATGCAGGAAGTAGAGCTGGTGAAGGTGAATGAGTTTAAATACTTAGAATCAACAGTTCAGAGTAATAGTGTGTGTGAAAGAGAAGTGAAGAAGAGAGTACAGGCAGTGTGGAGGGTGGAGAGTGATAGGAGTGACAGGTACCAGTAAGGTACAAGTGAAAGGGAAGGTGTACAATAGGGTAGTGAGACCAGCTGTGTTATATGGGTTGGAGATGGTGACAATGACTAAAAGACAGGAGTCAGAGCTGAAGGTGGCAGAGTTAAACATGTTAAGATTTGCAGTGGGTATGAAGAGGATGGGCAGGATTAAGAATCCGTATATTAGAGGGTCAGCTTAGGTAGGACAGTTTGGAGACAAAGCCAGAGAGGCGAGATTGTGTTGGTTTGAACATGTACTGAGGAGGGATGCTGGGTATATTGGGAAAAGGATGCTAAGGACGGAGCTGCTAGGTAAGAGAAAAAGAGGAAGGCCTAAGATAAGGTTTATGGATGTGGTGAGAGAGAACATGCAGATGGTTGGTGTGCAGGATGCAGAGGACAGGAAGAAATGGAAACAGATGATCCTCTGTGGCAACCCCTAATAGGAATAGCTGAAAGAAGTTCTCAACAGGCATGGATTCCCAACATCCTTGATTAATATTTATGTTCGAGATTTAGCACTCAGATGGACCCAGCAGTGCAGGGTAGCACAGTAGTATTTTAGTTTGTCTGTATTGAAAATGCCTGGTAACTATTTCCAGAGCAAAGAACAGGCCTAATTAAACACACTTTGCTGTTTGATATACTTGGAAATGTGCATTATACATCTAGAGTGAAGAAAGGACCATTGGAGTTGTATGCTTTTTAACTCTATCACTTGCCGTTTCTGTGGTTCATTCAGCAACCCAGTGATGTTTAAATTTTTTTAAATTAATTACTGAATCTGTGCTTGAGTACAGTTCTGCTAGTATTTATTGCAGTACAGACTAGTTAATTTGCACCAGGTGTCATGTTAATAATCAAGTAGCTTTTTCTTCCTTGCACATTTCAAGCATTTAAATAAGTGTTTTGTGTATGTGTGTCTGCATGTTTATATTTGGGTATGTGTACAAGACTGTAAATCTTACAGCAATGTTTATAGCAGTATGTACCACTTTTTAGAACCTCTTTAGCTAGTCATCTTGTTACAGCTGCTTTTTTCATCAGTATAGCACTAGGGACTGACCTTACCATTCATTGTTAGGATACTATATATTTTTGTATAAAAATAGTTAGAATCCTTTGTTATCTTAATTTACTGTTATTTTGCCAGCTAGAGCTCAGCACTGAGCTTAGTATGTACTATTATAAATTCTGCACTTAATGACAGAGTAAATGCAACTTTTATTTGAATTTTTCATTTAGCAGAGTAATTAAGTAAAGATTTTATGGATGTGCATAGTTTTGAGCCATTTGCTATAGGTAATCTGCTTGCCTAGTGCCTAGATAGTTATTAACAGAGACCAATAATAGAGGTACATAGGAAAGACAAGGCTAAGTCATTGAAGGAGTCTGAGCTGGGAGTTTTAAACCATAGCAAGCCTAGAAGGTTAGCCAGGCTTGCCTATGTTAGTGGTGAACACTGTACAGCCATCACTAACCAGCATTCTTCATCAGGGGCAGAAGTAACATGCGTGCCACTTCAAGGAACATCAGACTTAAAAGTGAAAATTAATTGATTAGTCCGCTCAAGCCTTTGCATGAAAATTGTAATTTTTCTGGGGTAAGGAAGCTGCAGGTACCATTTCCTGATTATAGTAAATGTTTTTTAGAATGACCCAGTAAAACAGCATTTCCAGACCCCCTTTTATTTTACAAAAATAACTTAACAGCAAAGCTCTAAACAACAAGCTTTCAGGCAATGCCCCTTTTCAGTGTTACTAAAACAGGTTACATGCAAAGTTTAAATTAAATTAAGCACATTAATCATATGATCTAAAAACAAACGTCTTAAATACAAACTACAGATACTACTAGTACTGATAATAGTACATATACAGATGTTGACCTAGAATGTGATGTTGGTATCCTCCATGTTATCAGTGCCTGCAGTTCAGACATCACTGTCCCTTTATCTGGGAATTGTCAAGTTGTCTTATGCTTTAACATCTGTTTTGCTGTTCTGTACTGTCTGAGTAATTTCAGCCTCCTAAATTTTACTTCTACCCTTCCCCTCAACTTCTCTCCAAACTTTTTCATCTAGTGCTCACCCCAACTTAATTACATTATAACCCTCCCAAAAATCGTTTGCTCAGTTCCTTACCTACTTTCTTGTATTATAACCATGACTCATAATAATTTGCTTAACTCTTGTCTTCATTACATCACATTACACAGTGCTACTCAGCTTAACTCTTGTCTTCATTGCATCACATTACACAGTGCTACTTTATTTTTGAAGTGTTTTCTGTAAGCAATTCATGGCTGTCAATATACATTTGTAGTTGTCCTCTAACTGTATTTCTAAAGTTATTTTCAATTTGCACATTGAATCCAGGGAATGTCAAAAGTGGGCCCCTTTTGTGTAGTACTGACTACACTTCCACTAGAGAGTGATGATGAGTCACTGGCAGTATGCTTTTCCTCGATGAAAAGTAAATCAGCTTCATGCCCTTACTCCATTTTCTGCTTCATTATCTTCTCAGGGTACATTGCAGCTAGTCTGTTATTAGTAAGACTGATGTTTGGATGAAGGAAACTCCTTATATCATGCCCATGCTGAAGACTTCACTTTTGGAGAGGTAGTGCACTGGATAAAAGAGAACCAGGAATATGAATGAACTAAGAGTAGGATCTGACAGTTAAACTGTATAGAGTCTTGGGTAGGTGATACCTAGCTTAATAATTTTCTTTAAGGATTTCATGGTGTAACATTTCTTGAAAGGTTGATAGTCTGTCTAGCACTTTCTGATAACCCCTTTTTCTGTTTTTGACCGTGAACTGCAAAGCAGATGTTTTTGTTATAGCAGCTCAGACTTCACATCACACTCGCTTTATGTTTCTAATATATGTGATATTTGGGTGTGAAAGTAATTGACAAATAGGAGCAAGCCAGTCCACATTAGAGAATCTGAGCCTTTTATTTTCATTTTTTTCAGTTTGAAATATTAAGTTTCTGTATTAGTTTGGTCATCAGTCAAGTCTCAAATCCAAGAAGCAATGAAGTTTACTCATTTTTCAGCCAGTATGGTACAAATTCTGAAGTATACCTCACCTGCTTGAGACAGCGGCAGCAGCCTGTGGAGATAATCATTTAAATACATTGAACAGTGCAGACAGCAACCAGTATAACCTATCAGAAGTAAGTGGCAGATGTGATGAGAAGAAATACAAGACGTGAAAGAAAATTTCACAGAAAGAGCTCTGATAAGTTTTATACCCTGTCAGTGTTGATGTCTGTAGAATAAATGTAACCAAGCACTGCTCAGTTTATTTACTGTATGTAGTCAGAAAATGAGAGCAATCTATGCTATGTTACACTTGGTGGAAATTTAGCTGCTGCCTGGTTTGAGCAAGCTTGATCTGTCTGCTGTTGTGTAGAGACCGTTCTCTCCTGCAACAAAATCAGGTCTGGTGTCAGCTGTTTTTATGAGATTATGATCTTCAAAAATTTCACAAGTAGACACCAGCTTGGATCTGCATTTGGTCTTTTAACAGTCTGCTTGCTTTATCTTTGTACTTGCCACTGTGAAGCAGTTAGTAGACCCAGAGACATATGAGGATTCACAATTAGTAAACAAGCATTAGATGAGTTCTTGGTGATATCTTTCCATATCACTGTTGCAGTATTCTTTACATAAGGAATCTCCTATCAAGGACAGCCCAATGTCTGGACAGTATACCAAAGCCTTTAGATCTTATAGGCACTGTATGTCACACACATGCTAGTTATGTAAGGCGTGGGGCAAAAAGGTGATGTACAGATGCAAACACAGAACTTCTTTGCCTCCAGTCTGAACACCTTTCTGCTGTGCAGTTTCCAAGCCATCTTCAGATAAGTGCCACATTCATGTTTCTTTACTTTTTTCAATATTGTAGTGTACTTGTATTCATGTCATCCAAGTAGGGAAAATGTCAGTGTGGGAGGCAGATTTCCCATAAAGACCATTACAACCAGTATATTTTTTGCCTACGCACTTCCCATGACCATACGCAGTCCTCTATCTGTCAAGCGTTTGTCCCTAAGAACCTACACAGTCACTTATCTTGAGAACAATGACTTAAACTGTTGGCTCAGGGTGCTGTGGCAGACTCCTCCCATCCTGAGGGTCAGCTGTCTGCTAAGAAGAAGGCCAAAAAGACTAGGCCTGATCCAGTTATTGTCCAGCTTCACCCCCAACATCTGTCTAGAAGCTAGTGAAAGCCCTGAAGACCATCTAGTGGTCGCCTCAGATTCTTGCCATCACCCCGTTGAAGGCTGGCATGGATCTGAATTCTTGCAGATCCCCAGAGGTTATTCCAACATCTGTTTCAGACGTTGAGGGGGAATCTCGGCTGATTATTTCTGAGGGACTGAAGGAGATTCCTCAGATTTTAGTGTGAAAATATTCCTACTAGAATTGTCAAATCCCACTAAGGGTCAGTACCACAGAGAGTCTTTAGAGCAAGAAAAAGCAGAAAACTAAACATATTATCCCTGTTGCTAAAGATCCCCAATGTGAATGGCAGGATTTTACTCAGGATCTGTTTAGTGCTTTGATGACTAAAAGCCTCCTCAAGGTGTGTTGATCCCTGCCACCCCCCACCCCCCACCCCCGCTCTCCTGTTAAGAAGTCTCAGTAATTTGATTCCTCAGATGAGGGCTTGGATTCTGGGGAGGAACTATTGCTTACTCCTCTCAAAATCCTTTCCCTCTAGACTATGGTTTAAAGGACGAGTATTTTTTGAGCCCAAACTCCTCCTTGCAAGAATCATCTTTTCGGGATACTATTGCTCGTATAATGGAGTACTTTAAATGGGATTGTTGCCAGGTCTCTGATGTTCAAAAGAGGTATTATAAGCTTTTACAAATGGAGTTTCCTAAGCTGTCTCTACTGTTCCTCTTGTTTTGGCAGCCCTTTTGGACACCTTTTTCTGCTGCCTGTGTAGCTCCTGTTTCTCAGCCCCCAGCTTCTAAGAAACATGATAGGTTCTACAAGGCACCTAAAGATTGCAAATTTTTGTAAAGTGTCCTTCTGCTGATCCTGCAGTTTTTTTCAGTTTCCTCTAATAAGCCGTCTAAGCTTTTGGCATCTACTAAGCTCCTTCCTTCAGATAAGGACAGTCGAGCTATGGAAAGGTTGGGTAAAAATGTATATACTGCTGCCACCTTGTGTTTTAGGGACTTTAATTACCAAACCCACATGACCAGATATGTTTTGGCTCTTATTTCTCAGGTAGCTAAGGTGGAGTCTGACCTTCCTGATTCTGATTGGAAGGCTTCAGCTGTTTTCCTGCTTGAGTCAACTACCCAGATCGCATGTTATTTCATAAAATGCAGCCATGATACAGCTGATGCCTCTTCCAGGGCTGCTACTTTTGATTCTGTGATGAGGCATTATTCTTGTCTGTCTTCAGGCTTTACATGATGATGTTAAAGCCAAGCTTTTAGATGCCCTTCTGGATAACAAAAATCATTTTGGAACAGCTGATGCTGACCTGTTTAAGTCCTCCAGGACAAGGGTAAGGCCTTGCAAGAACAAAAAATTATTTTTGTCGCCCTTATCTCCAAATTCCAGAGGCATTATTCTTCTAAGTCTGCCTTTGTCTGTAGGGAGACTCTACTACCTCCCAAATTAAGAAGGGGTATAGGCGTATCCCCCCTGCTAAATTCACTCAGACTCCTTCATCTCAGAAGCCTTTTTTTCAGGACAAGCCTGTCTGCATTTGCTTCCTCTTGGCCAGGTTCCCTTGTCTGTCTGCCTTTCTCCGTTTCTTCCAAGTTGGTGTCAAATCACCTCAGACTCTTGAGTGCTGTCTATCATTCATCATGGGTATTTCATGGTTTGGAAATCCCTTCACCCCTTTTCAGGCATTTCACAACCCCCACTAGAACAGCTTCCTTATTTCCATAGGTTCATAGATTAGTAGTAAGCTAACTGCTCTTGTGGGCCATTTTAAGCCTAGCCAGTATTGAACCCTGCACCTTGTGTCTGTAAGGTAAACACCTTAACCATTATGCCAACCTCCCACCCTTCCTAGAGGTTTTGCAGTCCCTTTTGGATTAGGGCACCATTTAGCCTGTTCCACCCACCCAAGTGGTTACATGGACACCAATTTTGGATCTTTCTGTGCTGAGCACCTTTCTCAAGGTCCCTTCTTTCCGAATGCTGTCCCTTCAGAAATTGTTTCCTCTTCTTCCCCAGGCCTTCTTGGTTCCTCCAGATTTATAGGATGCATGCTTTCATATCTCCATTCACTGTCTGTTTAGGAATTTTTTTATGTTTCTCTGTTTCTTACTCTCCTTTTCAGTTCTCTGTTTTGCATTTTGGCCTTTCTGCTGCCCCAAGGTAATTCAGCAAATGTCTTGCTCCTGTCATTGCTTTTTACAGGTTTCGAGGGACACAGATTTTCCCCTATCTGGACAACCTGCTCATTCAGTCTCCTCCTCTCAGCAGTCTGTTGTAGGATCTCCACATTACCCCTTGTTTTTTTTTACAAAGTCTAGTGTTCACTGTAAATCTCAAGAAATCAGTTCTGACACCTTCCCAGGATCATGTTTTTCTCAAGAGCAAGCTTCAGACTATTCCCATTTTGACTTCTCTGCTTGCTCCCAAGCTTTTGTCTCTGACAGTCTTTTTACAATCTCTCCTTCCTCTGTCCTCTCTCATGGCCAGTGAATTTCTCAGGGTTCTGGGATTTATGGCCTCTACTATTCCCATGCTTCCTCTTATCAGGCTGCATATGAGGAAGCTACAGTGGCACCTCAAATCATTGTGGCTTCAGCACTTCTACCCTCTGGAGTTCCCTGTTCCTGTACTTTCTTGTCTCAAACTCTAGCTTCTGTGGTAGATTCAATATCTCTCTCTTAATCTGGGGCTTCCCTTTCAAGCTCCAATTCCTTCTCAGGAACTATTCATAGACTTGGGATGGGGAGCTTCTTGTGGCCCATTAAAGGTCCAAGGTCTCTGGCCTCCTCATCAAAGGTCAGATTGATATCAACATAAAAGAGATGAGAGCTCTGCTTCTGGACCTGCAAGCTTTTTCATTCTCTAATCCACCCCGGCCCCCTCAAAGTCTTCACAAACAATACAGCATTATGTGTTATGTCAGCAAGTGTGGGGGTACAAGGTCCTATCTCCTTTGCGGATTAACTCTTCAGGCATGGGAATCTAGCTGTTTGATATCAAGTGACTCTTCAAACTGTTTTCATTCCTGGATTACATGGAGGCTTCATAGAGATGCATTTATGGACATAGTCCATCGGTGGGGTATTCCTCAGGCAGATTTTTTCCTCATCTCTAAACGGACAACTTTCTCTATTCTGTTCAAGAGTACCAAGTCTTATGACTTGAAAAGTGGACACCCTGTCTTTTCCCTAGAAGGGAATGTTTCTTGATACCCCCCCCCCCCGTACTCTGTTGCCACAAGTCCTGCACAAGAGCAGGCTGGACTCTCCTAAAATCTTGTCGGGCACTCCCTTTTTGCCCAGAAAGCATTAACAGGGGCAATCGCCACTGGGTGAATCTTTTCACCCAAGACACGGGATCTCTTAGCCATCCTCATCTGTCCACTCTTCAAATGTCACTGTGGGTGATTAGGTTTTGATTCTTTTCAGGCACCTCTTTTCTGGGGACATGCTCCAGGTTCTGCAGGAGGCCAGGAAACCCACTATCAGAAAATCATGCATGTCCAAATGGAAAAGATTTTCTGTCTGGTGCCTATCTTATCATCAGGATCCCCTCTCTTGTGGGGGCTCCTCTGGATCTCTGTTATATTTGTGATCTGCTCCATGTTGGATTGGCATATTCTTCAGTTAAAGCTCACCTATCAGCAGTTTCTGCTTGTCTGCCCTTGCATCCTCCTTTGGCCTCTCGGTTTGAGGTCAAGCAATTTCTTAAAAGTGTTCTTCATATCAAGCCTTCCAGAAAGCCTAATCCGTCTTCTTGGGACCTTAATTTTGTACTTGAAGAATTGTCTCCATGCAAGTTCATCTTACTTGCAATACTGCACCTAGAAGACTGTTTTTCTTTTGGCTCTTATTTCAGTCGAGAGTGTGTGAACTTCAGGCTGTCATGGCTATTTATCCTTTTTTTTAGTTTTTCACAGTTACAGGGTGTCTTTGAAGTAATTCTTCTTTTATGACCAAGGTGGTGTATGAGTTGTCCCTTAATCAGTCTGTTCAGCTTCCTTCCTTCTCCACAGTCTGCCAGTAAGAAGGTTCCTCAAACCTTTGGTAGCCCGGATGAAGCAAAGGCAAATCGCAAGCATGAGCAATTATTTGTTTCTTTTCGGCTTAGCTATTTCTAAGCAAGCCATCTCATCCTGGATTTCTAATGCCATTTCTTTTTGTCATTCTTTTCATGGCAAATATATATCTGTAAAAGCACATTCTACTAGGGTGGTTGCCTCCTCTTGTTCCCTTTTAAAGGGTTTGGCCGTCAGTTTCATCCTTGAGGCTGTTACTTGGTCCTGTGCTCATACTGCCACTAAACTTTATAAATCGGATGTTATTCCTAGGGCCAGGGCTATTCTGCATGGGTTTGTAGAGGGCTGTTCTTTGCCCTCCTTTTCCCAGCCTTCTTCTTAGCTCTTGTATACTCCATTATGTAAAGAATACTAGAACAGTGATATGGAAGGACATTGTACAGTTGTGTAAAATCTTATCATAATAGTAGATGTCCTTTTGTTTTTACTGTTGCAGTATTCGGATACTCCCTCTTTCCCCCTTTTTCCTAGCTAGCTCTTTTACTTGTGTTTTTGTTGCCCTGTTGGCTGAGGGGCCCTTGCATCCTTTTCCTTTTGTCTTTTTTTCCTTCTGGATGTACATGTTCTGTTTTGTCCCTGGGGGTATTCTTTTCCTCCTGGGGCCATTCAGTTCTGAGTGTTTGCGTCCATATGTCACATTTGTGCCCTATACCTTACGTGGGGAGCATACCTGTGACGTATGATGCCTATAAGATCTAAAAGCTTTGGTATACTGGCTGGGCATTGGTCTATCTTTGGCAGAAGATCCCTTATGTAAAAAATACTGCAACAGTGAAGAGAAGGACATATAGTCCTATCATAACATGTTACACAGCTTTAATTTATCATATGCAAGGCTTTTGTTTGTTTTTGCAGAGTGGTCACAGCAACAGCTTTGGATGTGGACATACACTGACAGCATTAGTGTAGAGTGGCATGGTTTAAGAAACAGTCATTGTAAATCTTTGATTGGGTAGTAAGACAGTGCTTATTATGGACTTAAAGCTGAATTTATTCTGCACTTTACTCATAGGTAGGTTAGCTGGGGACTACTTGATGAACATGGCATCATAGACTGATATGTGTAATTTATTCAATGAAACCATCTCACATCTAGACCTTTGTGAGTGATGTAGTGTGCTCACATAACCTAGTGGTGTTAGGAGCAAAATCATAGAAAAGGGAAGAAGATAGTTAAGATGATGAAAAAGAAGACAACTCAAATTTCATCCTAAATATACTTGCTGTGATAGGGTATGTTATCTACCAGACTCATTATTTTGACATATTGAACACTGAAATTTGACAGTGACAAATTAACCTGCTATGTCCAGGGCAAAACAGAAAACTCACTGACATTAATATATAGCAACCAGTTGTTTTGTTAGGTGGGCATCACCTGGGTACTGTTTTGATGCTGTTACCGTATGATACCTTATTTGAATGGATCTAGTCTACATTATGTCTGTGTCTGCAAACTTTGTGAAATTTAAGTCTGATGTTGTCAATCTTTATTTTATCCTTGACAGATGGGTTCGGTTCCAATATCGGACCCGACTCGGTCATTACTACAGCTTGCTCCAGCCAAAATCTCCTGAACTTCACTTCTACCCAGAATCCCTCTATGTTACCTCAGATCTTGTTTGCCGCTTTTCAAAACGGTTGCGTCTAGCTACTACTCTCGAGTGTTAGTGGGTTTAGGTACATTTCTTTGTGCTGTTCTTACAGTTTCTGCTTCCTTTCCCTTTTAATCTTTCCATTTAAACTTTCTGTATTCCTTAAGTATCATCTTTGATACAGTTTCCTTTTACACTTGTTTTGTATTTCCCACTATCATTGTTGATAGTTCCCTCCCTCTCTGTTTCGTAGTTCTTTCCTTCCCTGTGCACACTTTTGTACTTGTACAACTATCATTGCTGATAGTCCCTTCTCACTTAATATATTAAAAAAATAATATTCTTTCTATTGTTACTTCTTTTTTCCTTGTAGTGTGATATTCTTCCATTGCTATTTTTTCTAGCCTCTTTACTTGTTTTGACATGGCTGAGAAAGGTAAGGACCCCTCTGGTTTTAAAAAAGTGCCAGAAGTGTGGTTATAAAATTCCCTCATCAGATTTTCACTCTTTGTATTGTCTTGGTCCTCACCACTTACAGGAAGACTGCTGCAGCATTTGTCATGCCTTTAGCCACTGAGCTGTTGTGGAAAGAGGTAATAAATGTATCTCGACTCCAGGTTTTTCAGAACATCCCTGCTCCTCAGAGCTTCAACTTGAGTTAGTTTGGCATCTACTTTGGTCTCAAAGGTCAGTTCTTCAGAGTGGTGAGTGACCCTGGTTCTGAGGCAGTCTTTCTCTGTTCTGGGCTTCCTTCCCTCTTCACAGGGACCATCCTTCAAGGCTATGCAGAGGGCCCTTTCACTCATAACGACTCAGTCGGCACCTACCCCCTCAGAACAAGTGCCGCCTGCTAGTTCAATTATTCTCCTGCCTCTCCTCTGGGACAGTGGGTGCTAAAACCTCAGGTGTCACAGGCTCAGGTACTGTCATCTTCTCATATCTCCCCAGATTATCCCCCTGAGGAGGTCCCTCAGTAAAAGAAGTACAAGAGGAAGCACTTGGATTCCCCCAGGAGTCAGTCACCGAGGACACCGATTTTGATGAGAAGGAAGTGTCCTCATGGTCACCTCCTGAAGATGTCTGATTTGGAGACATCCTGAAAATTTTAAAACAGAGGGGTGCCTGGAAGTCCCAAAACCCTGTAAGGAATCTGTTTACCTGCAGCCTTTCGGTACCTGCCCATCTATCTCTTGGGTGACACTGCCCACTTATGAACTTATTCAGTTGATTTCATAGTGGGTGTGGAAGGCTGCAGGCACCAACAAGCCCATCTGCAAAAGACCTGATGAGATACTTTATGCTTCTGAAGATAAACAGTTTTGAGCCAAGGGGTTAGCTGTAGATGTTATGTTCATAGTGGCTGCCACTAAAAAGGAACATGCTGAGGAGAGTTCCTCTGTCCATCTGCTCAACAGGGAGTCTCGGGCTATGGACAGATTTGGGAAGCAGGTCTACACTTCATCGACCTTCGCCATAAGGTCTTTGAATTTTTTGGCACATTTCACCAGACTCCAATGGGATCTGATTAACGAATTGTCAGACACCCTGGCAGGAGCTGTAGCTGAGGGAGTCCAAGCGAAGGTGGCTTCCCAGTTAGCCACACTGGAGTCTGTGTCCAACTTGTCCATGAGGCTGATCACTCATACAGTGAAAGAGGCGTCTAGAGCAGGGACTACAGGTGTAGCCATAAGGAGACACACATGGATGTGCCTATGTGACTTTGTGGAACCATTCAAGTCTTCTTTTGTCAATGCTCCTTTTGACGGGACATATTGTTTTTACTGTTTTAGTAAGAGGCTTTATCCAGGTGTTAGAAGGATGGTAAGACCCTTTCTGCAGTGGGCATACATTTCTCCATCCCACAAGTGGTCTTTTACTAGGAACCAGAGGAGCAGTGGAAAATTTGGTTCAAGAAATTGCAAGGGCCTTCCCAAGATACATGCAGAGGGAGTTCCTCCAGGGGCAGAGAGTGGTACCAAAACAGAAGACGCCGACCTTGCGGCAGAGGTGGTCCACAAAACCAGGTCCTCAGAGATTCCTTTATAGGGAATCCCTTTCAATGTTTCTGAAAGGAAGCCTGATTGTCTTCTTCTGAAGGCAGTCAGGGGATGCTTGTCCTTGCACCTTAATGCTTGGCTAAACATAACAGATTCCTGGGTGCAACAGATCCTATCCAGAGGCTGTATCATTCCCTTTTCTCACCCTCCCCCTGTACTCAAGAAAATCCCTGCTGTTCCACCCAGTTAGAGGGATTTGGCAGTGCAAGAAAGTCAAAAACTGCTGGACAGAACAGTCATACAAGAAGTCCCACCAGGCCAGAAAGGATCTGGAACCTACTCAAGATTCTTTTTAGTGCCAAAAAAGACAGGGGACTGGAGACCGATTTTGGATCTTGGTGTGCTGACCAAATCTGTTCAGCAAACAAAGGTTTGGATGGTTATGGTAGAGTCTAGTCTCCTCTTTCTAAAGAAGGACGACTGGATGTGCTCAGTAGATCTTCAGGATGTGTATTTCCTTATAAAGATGGACAAACACTTCAGAAAGTTCCTCCGCTTCCAGCTGGGAATCAGTCATTACCAATTCAGAGTACTGCTCTTTCGTCTCATTACAGCCTCCAGGGTGTTCACCAAGTACATTGCAGTAGTAGCAGTTCACTTGAGACTGCAAGGATTCTGAGTGTTTCCATAATTGGATGATTGTCTCATAACCACTTCGACCAAGCATTAATTAATGGTAGCCAGAGATTACACCCTCAACATCTGTACTCACCTAGGAATTACGATAAATCTATAAAGTCACATTTAATCCCTACACAAAGTATAGAATTTATAGGGGTGGTTCTGAATACTCCAATAACAATAGCATCACTTCCTCCAGAAAGACATCAGAGAATAATGGTACAAGTTCAGAAGATAATCCACAGAAAGATGCTTCCAGCTTGACTAGTCTTTCAAGCTCTAGGGTTGATGGCAGCTTTTATAACTCTAGTATGATTAACCAGTTTACATATGAGAATTCTGCAATGGCTACGAGCTTCCCAGTGGCCTAGCCTTCACCAACCATTGTCAGATCAAGACCTGATCACGAGTTGTTGCAAACTGGATCTTCTTTGGTGGATACATTCCAAAGAAATTCTTCACGGTCATCCCTTTGTTCCTCCGGAGACCATAGCCATACTGACCGTGGACAGCTCCCAGATGGGGTGTGGAGGGCATTATCTGGGCAAGATGGTCCAAGGCACTTGGTCCCCATTAGAGGCCAATTTGCACATCAGTGTCCTGGAGATAAGAGTGGAGCTTCTAGCGTTGCAGGCCTTTCGGACCACTCTTCCTCAGGGAACTGTTGCAATTCAAACAGACAGTATGTCAGTGGTTTGGTACATTAACAAGCAGGGAGGAACCAAGTCTTATCCCCTTTGTTGAGAAGCCCTCAGAATATGGCAGTAAGCAATCTCTTCCAACTGCTTTCTAATAGCAATGCACATTCCAGGGAGTTCCAGTGTGATTGCAGACAAGCTGAGCAGATGCATCCTTCAGCCTCACGAATAGTCTCTCAATCTAGAAGTGGCAAAGTTGATATTCCATCATTGGGGTCAAGCTTGCTGCGATCTGTTTGCCACCCCCCTGAACAACAAGTGCAGCAGTTACTTTGCCCTCATTCCCCCTCTGGGGGTTGCCACCCAAAGATGCTCTCCTCCACAGTTGACCTCCCGGTCTCCTGTTTGCCTTTCCCCCGATATCTCTAATTCCAAAATTTTTACAGAAAGCACTCAGGTTGAAAAGCGCAGTAATCCTCATTGCTCCCTTTTGGCCTCGACAGATTCTGTTCCCCTTTGGCCTTATTTGATTCGTCAACCTTGGATTCTGGACCCAGTACCAGATTTTCTGTCACATCCCAATGGTCATGTTCACCTAGACATTTTGAACCTCAAGCTGATTGCATGGTTCTTCCAATTCCAATAGTTGCCAAACATCCTAATATTTCCTTTCCAGTATGGCACATCCTTTTGTCATCTCATAAACCTTCCAGTAGAAAACTATATTAAGTGGAAGAGAACAATTTGGGCTCATGAAAAGCAAATTGATCCTTTTCCTGTTTCAGTAGAGCATGTTTTAGATTTTTAGCCTCTGTGTTTAATGCTGGAGCTTCTCCTTCCACCATCAGACTACAATTAGCTGTAATTTCTAGCTTTTACGACGGTTTGGAAGAACATTCTTTAGCCCCTCATAGGCTTTGTAAATCATTTCTAAGAGGCACACTTTTATTAAAACACCCGTTCAAAGATCCCACTCCTCCTTGGGACCTGAACTTAGTACTGCAAGCTGTAATACATTCCCTCTTTGAACCCTGTGCCGAATGTGATCTGAAGTTTTTATCTTGGAAGACACTGTTTTTGGTAGCCATTATATCTGTCAGGAGGATTTTAGAGATCCAGGGCTTATTGTCAAAACCTCCTTATCTGATTTTTCCATAAGGATAGGGTCTCTTTATGAATGAACCCTTCCTTTCTACCCAAGGTAGTATCGGAGGTTTAACATTAATCAGACAATTAATTTACAGGTTTTCTTACCAAATCATTCTAACAAAGGGAATATGCCTTACATTTATTAGACGTCCATAGACAATTACATTTCTAATTTCAAAGAACATAAGACAGTCAAGTCAAGTGTTAGTTTCTTTTTCCAGTACAAATCTAGGTAAACTGGGTAAAGAAAGTCATCAAGACTACTCTCTCTAAGTGGTTGAGAGACTGCATTTCATTAATTTATGACGAGAATAAATTAACCTTGCCTAAGCCCATCAAAGCACATTCTACAAAGTCTATAGCCACTTCAGCAGTCTTCCATTCCAGAGCTTCAGTGGATGATATATGTGCAGCAGCTACTTGAGATTCTCCCCATACCTTTATTACTCCTTACAAACTGGACTTGATCTGTAGGGGCAGATTATAATTTGGCTCAATGGTGCTCAGGAATATTCTTCAATGTGTCCACCCAAGATTTTAGGTAGCTGGGGACTCTGTCAAGGATAAAATGAAGATTGACAACATCAGATAAAGAAGTTATGTACTCACGATAACATTCCATCTGTGTTGTCTAGCTTCATTTATTCTTGACTTCCCTCCCTTCCATCTCCTGACCTTTAAGATTTTTTGGTGGAGTGGATCATATATCCTTGAATTATTATGATTAGTCAAGCACAATAGGTAAGGCTTCCATCTGGCTTAATTCCTATATATGTGTGTGTGTGTGTGTGTGTGTGTGTGTGTGTGTGTGTGTGTGTGTGTGTGTGTGTGTGTGTGTGTGTGTATATATATATATATATATATATATATATATATATACATATATATATATACATATATATAAATGTGTGTATATGTACTGCGGTGGTGGTGATGCGGTAGCGTTGTCGCCTCACAGTTAGACGTTGCCCATTCGATTCTCAGAGCGTCTTCTGTGTGGCGACATGCATGAATGGGTGTTCCTTCATTGAAGATTGTGCGTTATGCCCGGCAAGCCAGCATGTAAAAATCTACTGCCAATCATTAGCGGACCGGAGTTCCGCTGTGGCGACCCCTAACTGGGAAAAGCCGAAAGACACAACATATAAATCTGTGTATGTAGATATATACATATATATATATGTATATATATATATATATATATATATATATATATATATATATATATATATATATATATACAAATGTGTATATGTTTTATATGTTTACATGCTTTCTGCAAAGTCAGTCTAAGGTAATTGAGAGAGAGGGATTCTGGGTAGAGGTGAAGCTCAAAAGATTTTGGCTGCCACGAGCTGTAGTAACGGCTGAATCAGTGTTGATATCGGAACCAAAACCATCTGTCAAGGATAAATAAAGATAGACAACACAGATGTAACGTTATGGTGAGTACAAACATTTTTTTTAATTCATTCAAGTTTTTACACTACTTTCATTGTATTATTCTTTTCGGGTCTGTTCTAGAAATCACACTTGCTAGTTAGCATCTTTTCATATTTACTCATTAGTTTAGAGATCTTTATGGACTACTGGCTGGAACGTAAATTGCTTGCAAGAAATTATTCATCAGTGCTAAATTACTACTGAAGATCTCTGCAAAGTCTGTCCATGAAATCAAGTTATAATTGTAGTTAAAACAAGAGCCATTTTAAAATCCGAAGTGAATGAAGGGAGAAGTTTGCAAAGCTTGTTGAATATAAGTGATAGGAAATAAAGCTGTAGAAGCGAGAGATAATAAAATGAGGTATATCAAAGAATTATGGAGCAACACTATAGAAAAGAGAGAGGATTTAGTAGGAGGGCACTGTGTACGTAAAATAAAAAGATGGATTAGGCAATGGATTAAAGTCAAGGAAAGTGAGTAATTATAAGAAGACAGCTCTAAAAATTGGAGATGTTTGGATTAGGAAATGTAATCTAAATACAGAAGAGGACCAGATGATAAAAAAGAGCAATGAAAGAATAGGAATGCTAGATCTAGATGAGAGAGAAACTGAATCACTATAATACGTAATCCCAGCTGCTACTGTACTGAAATAATTTACCATAGGCTTCTCCTGTCATTATCATATTACACAAATGTCCTGTGCAAGCTATTGGTTAAGAATGATTTCACTACCAGATGAGACAGTAAGGGAAGAAAGAAATTTTACAAATCAAACTTACAAAGAAAAATAAATTTTGAAAATGATCTTGTCGGAGGAATTTAAAGCATTAGATAATGCAACTATAGCAGATACATTATTAAATGTGCAGCTGATTATTGACAAGATAGAGAAAATATGAAATGTTATTTTACAACAAATATAAAAATGAAATGAAAGAGAGTGAATGAAAGTTGTTTTTCACAACCAGAAGGGAAGTGGAAACGGGACTACAACGGATGATGTGGGTACAGGAAGAAACACAGGCTCTAAAAAGAGCTTTCAGCAAGATTAAACCTAACTTTAGAATGGATAAAGCCTGTGGGTGCAGTTGCCTATTTGGGACATCTGCCTACATATGGAGGAGAAACTTCCCTTTCTGGAGAGTGTATAAAGTTTTGTGTGCTTGCTGTGAGTTAAAACTGGTTGGGAGGTTAAAAATAAAAATGTACATAGATTTGTTTCTTGAGTGTTTTTATTGAAACAATAAGTCTGGAAAACTGTGACATTGGTTAAAACAGAGAGAAGCTGCAACTGCATAGACATTCAGCCTGCAAAACATCACTGTGTGTATATACTTTGCAAGTTGGAAATGTACATTAAAAAATAACATGTAGAACATGTAAAAGTAGTAGCATCTTATCAGAATGACAGCATCATCAATCATATCAACAAATGTGAATTGCAGTTTAAGTATGGACAAAATTTGAAAAGTATTGAATTATATTAAGAAGCATAGCATACAGTACAAATAGTAATGTTACAGGAGACAAACAGAAAGATAACAAAGGTAATACAGCAGTAGGAAAAATGAGGTAATCTAGTAGTAGGAAAACTTTCACAGACTATGGAAGGACAAGACCTGAAGAGAAGATGAACAGGTGAATTAAAGTGGAGGGATAAGCTTGAAAACATGAAATGAAAAATATAAGGTAGGGGAGAGAAGGAGTACACTAAAATTGCTGACAAAGTTAATCAACAAGATTAGAAAAAATACTATACTGGTGGAAGAGTTAAAAAATAATAGAGAAAATATAGAAGGAGGAGTAACCGAGAATAGAAAAATTATGAAGGAACAAAAAAAAATGCAAACACAAGACCTGCTAAATGGAGTTGCAGTAATGAGGAATAGGAGCTGCCAAGGCAGAGTTTCAGGAGGTTTGACACATTTAATATATAGTTTAGATAGAGTAGAAAGGAATGCCTGGTGTTTGGTGTTGCTATTACCAAGGTAAATGTAGTTGAAATTATAGACGAGTGATATAGAACAACAAACTGATTAATAGACTTATGTTCAGCAAATTTATCTTAGTTTATACTTGTGAATGGAAAACCCTTTACTCTTACATGGCTGGGAAATAGAAAGTGAAAGTGGTGAATATTTTAGCCATGACTGAGAACAGGGTATGCTTCATAAAACGTATCCCACGATAGTGAAAAGTTGATGTGGATAAAACCCTCAGTTTCAGGGACAACATAAAAATGTTGAAAATTTGAAGGCACATAAAGGATCCAGTAGAGGTTGGAAAAAGAAAAAAATAGCAGAAGACAAGACATTTCTTTAGTAACTGCATGCAGTACTGCAATAATATGGAGAAACTCAGTGCAGAATTAGTGTGGTTTGAGAGATCTCTGTAAGGAGCAAGGTTTAAATTTATGGTATAATTAAAAAAACTTCAAGGTTTTAAAACAAATCTAAGAAAGCTAGATAAGTTTTGGGGTATGTATAATGTGTTGGGAGAAAGACAAGGAGTAACAACTGATGTATGACATAATGCATGTTAGCACCCTGAGTTCCATTAAAGTAACAACAAAAAATATGACAGGTATGACTAAAACATTGAGAGGAAAAAGTTTTAAAATTCTTAAAAAATCAGAATAATGTTGCATGAAATCTGGCTGCTACACAGATGAGAAAACAGTACCGGTAGTGCAATAGATTACATTATCTTGGAAGAAAAGGTCATTATGGATTACTGTACCTCAGTACAAGTAAGGAATGAACATGATCATTTTCCATTTATGTTAAGCATTAACTTAAAAACTGTGAAAATATAGAGGTCAAATAATAAACTGGAAAAGAAGAAAATGATTAGCCAGGCAATAATCTTTAGGCAGTCGCCCATGTAAAATAAGAGCAGGTGACTGTACTTAAACCTTTTAGAACTAAAGACAAAAATCAGACGAACTTTTATAATCTTCCAAAAACAAATGAAAAAAGAAAACAGAACTTTAAAGAGTAGTTCAGGTAAATTCAACAAAGAATGGGAACACCTGAAAAAGAGTATTTTTGTAGTTTAAAGGACCTACTAAAAGTAATCATAAAGAGAACTTACAGAAATCTTGATCTGTGAAAAAGGTCTACAGAAAGGTGATAAGGACTGAGAAATGGTAGCTTTTAAAAAGAAGTGAAAACAGATGCTTGAGACAAAAATATATAAAAATGAAACAGTTTTGGAAAATGATGTCAGTGGGAACAAAAAATGTTCGGTTATTATATTGTACAAGTGAAGATTGGCTGAAATAGTATAGTAGGAAGTTCAAATGATAAGTATGCAAAATAGAAGCTGTAAATGAAAGGCAAAGATTCTTGATAAGGTATTTAATTCTGAAAAAAATTAATGCATTTTTGTGAATTGAAAATGAATAATAAAACACCTGGATCAAATGGGGTACCAAATGAACTTCACAAAAACACTTTGATACATGGGAGGAAATTTTGTCTTTTATGTTCAAGGAATTTGGAATTACCAATATTCTGGTCCCTGGAAAGGGGCATAGTAATCCCAGTATATTAAAAAGAACTCAGACTTATAACCCACTACTATTCCTTCAAGTCTAGGCTAAAAGAACATCTAACCAATAACTGGATCTGATCTTAGTACTCTTTTCTGGTCCCTTCTTCCACACTCTTAATAGACTTTCTCTTGATATATGTATATATATATATATATATATATATATATATATATATATATATCCTACTTCCCTTCCTGCTTTACCTACTTTCTAGCGTCACCTCTTTTTAATCCCTTAACATTCTAATGTCCTTTCTTTTATATGCTTACATTAACCTTTATCAATCCCAGAATTTGACTGAAATTTGCTATCTAGTTCTCCTGCCACAAAAAGTATATGGCTTTTATGACCTATTATTTATTCTGTTATATATTTTTCATGCATCATTATGTAACATGCACATTAGGAACTCTCTTCTGTCTTGTATATAATGTATGGTCAACTTTATTGCTTGCCTTTATATTTTGCTTATTTTTATTTTATTTTATTTCACATATTGTACTACATTATTGTATTAATATCTGTAACCATTGTTAAATTTTTAATTCTGTTTAATGTGTACTGTGGAGCTTATCTCCCCGGGCCTCCACTGAAAATGGGCTCATACCCAGTCGGACTTTCCCAGTAAACAAATGTCAAATAAATACATAGGAAAACTCCAGATATGTACTAATCTATAACTCTATTAGACACTTCAAAAAAGTTTCTCCATTATATTAGAAGAACTAAAAACAGGAACATTAAAAGTTAGACTTTCAAGCCTGTGATTTTCATATGGAGAAAGTAGGTCAACATCTAGTGCATGTTTTGTGTTGCAGCATCTCTCTGTCTGTTGCCCTCCCTGTGAGAGGACTAAAGATGCCTTCTTGAAATTTCAACTAGTTTATTCAGTTAAGTAGGTAGATAGACCTACCTAACTGAATAAACTACTTGAAACTTCAACAAGATGTCTTTAGTCCTCCCACAGGGTGGGCATGAAAGAGTTTCCCACATCTGCTAGCTAAAGTGATTTTATCTGGACTAATCTTTTTATACTCTGTTTCTTGTTATTCTTGTCACTCTCTGGGTCCCAGGTTGGATACAAGATCTAACCCGAGCTTTCTGAATAACCTCTGTTTTCTGTTTCTAATGTATGTGGACAAAATATAAAAGTAGTATCACAAGTCAAAATGGATGAAGTAGGAACAGAGAATTGCGTATTCGTCTTTTATGACAGTGCTTTAGTTAAGTTTACAAGGAGCCAGGATATTGTTATTATCCACCCCCCCAAAAAAAAAAATCAGTTTTAATTTGAAAAATAAATTAATGCAAAACAAAGTTAATGGCATTCCATAGAGAGAAAAAATACATTTTATGGATAACAATAAAGTAGGACAAGTAGATAAATTTAAGTAGTTAGGATTCACATTTTAGCTAATACCAATTTAATAGCACATGTAAATTACCTGACATTCCATTTGGAAAGGTTTGTAAGTACAACACTTAAGTTCGACATAGCATATGGGGGAACCCAGTGTGCTTCTTTCCTAACAGCATTTAAGATAAAAACAAGATATCGGCTAGAGTGCAAAGGTGAAATCTGGAATTTGGGGCAAAAAATAAATAAATAAATAACTTGGCAATAGTTAACCATAAATATTTCCATTTGTGTCTTTTCTTGGTTTCCCCATTCCTCTTATCTGTACAGATTTTCATAGAATTTCTCAAATATCACTTAATACCTCAGAAGAGTCTCTGTTTTTTTTTCTTCTTCTAGTCCTAGGCTCCCTTCCTTTAACAATACCTCTTTCTGTTTTCTGTTTCCTAAGTAAGTGTGCTAATAGTTTTTGTGCTGTGTGGTTATAAAAATATTTGCTTTAACAGCCATCTTTCTAAAGTCAAGCATATACTCCTTTATTTTTCCTGTAGCACTCAGCACTTGCTCTTCCTCTTGTTTTGTCAGAGTTCCTTCATATGAAATACTTGCCATTTGATAATCCCTTTAAATAATTCCTGTTTCTTCTTTGACATATATCTTTCTCTCTCATTTCTACCATATTTTAAATTTCATTTTCATTTTTATCTCGGGCCTCAGATATTCCTTCTGAAGAAGTGTGCATTTTCCCTAACAGCTGTTGAATAATTTCCACTGCCCATTCCTTAAATTCATGTGTTTTAACAGGTAAATAGGAAATATAGTGTCTCAATTTACTTGATTAACCTGTATATTTTCTTAGTCTTTATTAGCACATGGTTTGAAATAGTTACTGGATGTATTTCAAAGATTTACACCCATGCTGTTGTGAAATACAGTTTCTGTCCAGTATAACCCAGTTATTGTACCTTGGGGAATAATATGTAAATTCTGTCTGTATTCCTGCTAACAATAATTTCACATTTCTGCTCCAAATATTCTTGTATATTTCTTCAGAAATCTACATTATTTTGTTGAGTTTTCTCTTCTGTGTTTTCTTGATACATCTTCAGTCCCTACCTATAAATAATATTCCATGCTGGAACCTAATACTATCTCCCATAATTTTCTTAAACTCTTTAATAGTAGTTTTAGGTGGAATATAATTGTATGCCAGTGTAATTTTCCTTTTCTGCCAATATCCCCTTATTCTAACAAAGCTATAGTTGTTTTTCTTTTCCTCCTCCTCTTCTGTTGTTATTGGAGACCTTGACCCACTCAGTATTATCACCCCCAACCTTTTCCTTTGTCCCTGTTACTCTTGATGAAAACCATGCTGAAATCATTTCATTGCCAAATTCACATGACACCTTCTATGTAAGTTTGTCTCCTGTAACATTACTATTTGTACTGTACGCTTCTTAATATAATTCAATACTTTTCAAATTTTGTCCATACTTAAAATGCAATTCACATTTGTTGATATGATTGATGATGCAGTCATTCTGATAAGATGCTACTACTTTTACATGTTCTACATGTTATTTTTTAATGTACATTTCCAACTTGCAAAGTATATACACACAGTGATGTTTTGCAGGCTGAATGTCTATGCAGTTGCAGCTTCTCTCTGTTTTAACCAATGTCACAGTTTTCCAGACTTATTGTTTCAATAAAAACACTCAAGAAACAAATCTATGTACATTTTCATTTTTAACCTCTCAACCAGTTTTAACTCACAGCAAGCACACATAACTTTATACACTCTCCAGAAAGGGAAGTTTCTCCTCCATATGTAGGCAGATGTCCCAAATAGGCAACTGCACCCACAGGCTTTATCCATTCTAAAGTTAGGTTTAATCTTGCTGAAAGCTCTTTTTAGAGCCTGTGTTTCTTCCTGTACCCACATCATCCATTGTAGTCCCGTTTCCACTTCCCTTCTGGTTGTGAAAAACAACTTTCATTCTTTCAGTTAACTAATTCTTAGCCTTAGGAATGAGTGCCCTGAGTACCATTAAATGAGTAGAAGTGATTGACACTACTAGGGATGCATTTGCTTGCATTCCATTCAATGTATCAGACTTCATTTATTTTCACTGAATTGCTTATTATTTTTCCCTTAAGTGCTTATTTTAGTGCTTCCCATATAGATGTCTCGGGGTTTACAGTTCAGTTTAATATAGACAGATGTTATCAACTAGACAGTTTTCTTGCCTTTGATCTAAACTAGAATGGGCCCTTAGATTCACAGATGGTAGTGCATGGATACAGACAAGCATTGTGCACTATGTCTAGTATGCTGCCATGAACTACTAGAATTCATAGAAATGAATCACAGTTGTCCACCATGACATATAGCATGCATCCTGTTTTCTAACATGGCACACAGAATGGTGGATGTGTTGTGTAAAATGCCAGATGTCTTATCTTAAAGATGGCACAAATGGTTGAATGAAGGAGCATAAGGTGACACCTACTACAGGGACTCCTCTTGAAATTTTATTACCATGATGAGTATTTTACATTATTATATGTTTAATTTTGTGTGCAGCTAGGTGGCTACTCCCATTCTGGAGCTTGACCAATATACCTCACATTTTACTTGACACAATATTTACCATCCTTGGAGAAAGAGTACTACTTCTGGAGTTCTGAATCTTCTTGCAGCCCAGGTTTATTCCTACTCTTTGCTAATGTATTGGCCTTTTGAGAAATACTGTTGCCAGTGCATAAATCTGTTAATGTAAAACGTATCCACCTTTTTTATCACAGTGTGAATGTTATTTTTAATGTGAAATGTATTAGTTATTATGAAAACTCCATATTTTGTCAAAAATAGCTGGAGATTAGTAGAAAAAAGAGAGGTGGTAATTTGTATGATCTACGCATATCTCATACTAATTTTTATAGGTGTTTTTATATTTCTGTAGCTTCCAGCAGAGGATGAAATTTTGTCACAGAAACTGAGAGAAGAATCCAGAGCCGTATTTCTTCAGAGAAAAAGCAGAGAATTGTTAGACAATGAAGAACTGCAAGTAAGAAAACTGCACAACTGTAAACACTTGATGCTTACAAGTCATCTCATAATACACTGGTTATATATGTTATTTAATATTTTTTTTTATCTGTTAGAATTTGTGGTTTCTTTTGGATAAACATCAGTCTCTTCCTATGGTTGGAGATGAAGCGATGATTAACTATGAAAATTTTTTGAAAGTTGGTGAGAAGGCTGGGCCCAAATGCAAGTAAGTATGCTTTTCTGTGTTGTCAGACTGGATGCATGGCTCTTACAGTGCAAGTTCACATGTTCATCATTCCCACTGCTATGATAGGCATTAGGCTGTATGGGTTGTGTCCTGCTCAGGACACAATTGGCCAGCTTCCTAAAGCTCTTTCTTCGTTCTATATCCTCACTCAGACTGCTAATTGGACAGCCCTGTAGAGGGAAATCCACAGTCTGAGTGAAGATTTCTTTAGTACTGTCTCGCCAACTTGTGAAGCAGCAGCTCAGAGATTTCACAATAGCAGCAGCCCGCTGTCATCCTTGATTCTGGCAGATAAGTCCCCAGTGAGAAACCCCTCCACACACACTAATGACGTTTTAAGAAAATAATTTCTAATTTTTTTAACAAAGCTTTTTAGCAGTATTTCCCGTTTAAGAAACCAGATAGTTTTCTAATATCGGAAGTTTCCTTTCAAGGACCACTATTTGTAGTTTTAATACTATTTTGGGGGTTATTTTTGTGGGAGAATGTACTGTGTGTGTGTAAACTTTATGTATTTTATTGGAAAGTTGAGAGTCAGGAACTGTTTTGTTTGGGCAGGAACTCCTAAGGGGTATGCTAGTGCCTGTGTTCACTGTGTGACAACTTACCTGCCATTTATTTCTTGTCACAATTAATTTTGGAAAAGTGGTTTTGTGACGAGAATTTGGTGTGCTGCATATGCATTATTATGCTTTTAGGGACTGTGCATTTAAGTGTGTGATACTTGTGAGCATTGTTCAACAGCTTACCTTCCAAATGATTAATTCCAGTGAACCTTTCTGCTATGAAGACATCTTTGGTCACAGAATGAATACTTACCACACTCCAGCTGGTCCATTTTATGTTTCACCTGAAAAGACAAATATTCAAAGAGCCTTTGCTGACCCAGCAGGCTTGGTCAACATCTCAGCCTTTAGTGGGTGACTCTGTAGTGGCCATTAGTCACTCCTCAGACCACTCATTTACCTCTCCAGCTTTCTCCAGTCTAGTCCTTTCAGCCACCATGAACCACTGATTTGCTACATCCTCTTTGGCTGGTCGTGTCTGATCCAGGCATGGAAGAACCATTTTTCTGGGTCAGAGAGAAATTTTGGGAGTGTTACTCCATAAAGTCAGGGAAAGAGACCTTTTGATGGGGCAGACGTACCTCCTCCAAGGCTATCTACAGCTAAGCCTGTAAAGAAAAACAAAAGGTTAAACATTGTTCATCTGAAGACAAGATGTCTGTTAAAAAGTTGATTTTCTTACTTTAGCTAGGAAATTGTTGCAGGGTGTTAATTCTGGTAACTCCAAAAAAGGCGGACACACAAAGTAAGATAAAATCTCCACAATTTATTCTAAATCCACAAAGCTTTCAAGCAACAGCTTTTCATCAGTGTGTATATAAACAACTAATAAAACCAAGTTTAAATATAATCCCTTTCTCTGACAGCCAATAAAATTATACATTTAATTAACATCAAAAAGCATCGTAAAGCAATATCTACTAGTTATTCATAGTCATTTCAAATTCAATTGTTTTAATTTCAGAACAGGTTTTATGCTAACAGATGTATTAAGACCAGGACTTCGATCAGCACTAAGGCGTATAATCCACTCATATTCATGTAACTCTAAGGAGTTATTTATGTCACCTCCTCTCATTTGTTTACGATGAACATCTATCACTCTAAGCTGAAATGTATGGTCTAAACCTCTGCCCATGATATGTTGTACTAAGGCATTGGTAGCAATTTTCCTTCTAATGTCTGAATTATGCTCTATAATTCTATCTTTTAATTTTCTAGAGCTCTTGCCAACATAAAAAGTGGAGCATGTAACACAAGTAGCTAAATATACTATATTATTTGTATTACAGGTAGCATGACATTTAGTTGTTACAAGTTCACTGGTTACCGGATTTTTAAATTCATAGCTTTTATTAATAATACTACAACAAACACAATTATAGCAGGGAACTGCACCCGGTTTCATAACAGGCTTGCCATATTTTTGGTCTTTATAGCATAATTTCTGCTTCAGATTTCTACACCTTTTGTATGCAAAATATGGCATTTGACCTACAATATCAGCTATTTCTGGTATTGCTATAAGAATTCCCCAGTTCCTGGATAAAATCTCCTTCAGGCCTTGGAGTCTTCTGCCATAGGTAGTAACATAGCGAGTATACAATGTATTATTTCTAGTATTAGCAACTACATCATTCACTTGATTTATAGCAGAATAAGGTCTTGCACCTGTAGTTCTTTTCATAACTACAGCATTCCTTATTTTCTTTAAAACGTCATTATTATACCCACTACGTCTAAATGTGGCTTGCATAGCATCCATTTCTTTGTTGCATTTTAACATAATCTGTTGTTAATCTATAAGTTCTTAAAAATTGTCCCTTCACAACACCTTTGTGGAGATTTTATCTTACTCTGCGTGTCCGCCTTTTTTGAGTTTTTCTGCTTGTGGTTTTATGGTTCTCTGAAGCAGTTTACCACAGCACTGGTTTGGTGTGGGTTGTAGCTTTTATTATTTCCTGTACCAGGCTGGGCGCCAAGTAAGTATATCTTTTGTAAGATTTTGTGACACAGCCTGTTTTTTGGACAATATGACAAGCAACTATATGCTGGTATCTCACTACAGCAGTTGCTTAAAATGGATAGTAATCCGTTGCTAAGGAAAAATGCTGACAAATTGATGGGGACCAGTACAGTCAATGAACCAAGACAATGAAACATTTAAACAACTGCTCTACAAACTTGAGAAACTGGTTCAAATGTTTAAAAATCTTCAATGGAAAAGACTTAGTTTTTGTGCATACCTAGAATTAGGTATTGCATCACGTGGACTACGTATTTTAAAAATGCCATCCTATAGGAATCAACACCCCGAGCTTCTGGACAAATGGCAAGAACTAAATTTAAAGTTAAGCAGTGATTACATTAGGTTAATAAATGATTATTTCTCTAACATTGAATTGAACTTGCAAGATGACATCACTAAACTTGAGAATGAGATAGTAGCAAATCCATCATATAAAGATAATATCCCAATGTTCAATGATGTCTTGGAGCGTTTAAATGAATTTGACAAAAGACTGATGGCATTAAAAGAGCGTAAACTAAAGAGAGACTTGAATGATTACAGAAACAGCAATATTTTCTCGTGGCTGAGGGGACACTCTGAAAACACTATTAAGAAAGGGGGACCCTCTGTGAATATGCCATCAAGATCACTAGATACATTGGATTAATTTACTGTTAATGAATCTACAAAAAATGCTGTAATAGTAGAAGAAATCCCTATGAATATAAGTACCAATACTTCATCTGGTGAATGTATTCAGATAACGCCCACTAGCTGTGTCTCTGCAGAACCTCCCCCCGGACCATAGAATGGTATAATCCAGGAACAAGAGGGTTTTCAGAAGGTTCTGAACCCCGTATAGCTGAAGTTAGCAGAAATACTAGCAGTATGCAAGAAGGACGATACAAGGGGCAGATCAGCCAGTCGGAGAAGAGGAAGAGACAGAAAAATAAATCGAAACAAAAGCCCAGTGACTCGCAGAAAATGGAACAGGCAGAACAACTAACTGATTCATTGGTTGTAAATATTTCAGGCATTGTTTTATCTTTGGAAGATATTAATGTTCTAAATAAGGGCCTACAGTGTATACCGAGTGATAGCGATAGTGTGATGGATGCTGTCACAGATTTAAAGTTATTTATAAAAAATGTCTCGCTGAAATTGATTTTAAGAATGCTGATGCACCACAACAACAGGTATGTAAGAAGTCTAGTACATTTATTCCTTTCAATCCCCCCATACTAAATGCTTTTGCTGAAATGTGTGAGAGAGAAATTAGATTAATGTATAAAAACAAAAAAGCATATAAGTACTATAATTTAAGCCGTGGGGAACAGGATGCCTTAAATAGACTAGAAAGGCATATTGAAATAATTATCAAACAAGCAGATAAAGGGGGTGCAGTAGTAATTCTTAATTCTAGGGATTATGTAAGGTTTATGATGGATTTACTAA
The DNA here is from genome assembly GCF_019279795.1 of Protopterus annectens. Taxonomy (NCBI): domain Eukaryota; kingdom Metazoa; phylum Chordata; order Ceratodontiformes; family Protopteridae; genus Protopterus; species Protopterus annectens. Next base: position 381,815,207 of record NC_056737.1, on the reverse strand, counting down.
ATGATGAAACTGCATTTGTTGAAATTAGTTCCACTGAAGTTTCTAGGATGATTACTAAAGTGAATATGGATATTTATGAACTGCAGTTAAATGATGATATTACTATTGAACTTTTTAATTATTTTAATGTTCCTTGTCCTAGAATTCCTGTCCTATGTGGATTTCCCAAAATAAATAAGAACTTGCATAATCCGACTGTGATACCCACTGTGTCAGTCTGGCTGGATTATTCAGCCTATTTCCATCTATTTGCAATCCATATTTAGCATGTACTTATGTGAAGTGAAAAGTTATATACAGGACACAAGGGACTTTTTAAATCAGTTACCTGCTTGTTATAACACTTATAAAGATTCAGATTATTTGTTTGTCACCTTGGACATCAAGTCACTTTTTATGGTTATTCCTGTAGAGTATGGCATTTAAGCTGTTAGGGAATTTTTATATAAGAATACTGAAATGTATGGTAGAGACATTGAAACATGCTGTACTTTACTTGAAATTATTTAAAAAAAATAATGTTTTTCTTTTCCATGGTGCTGTTTATCATCAGACAAGTGGCATTGCCATGGGGACTCCCATGGCAAATGCATATGCAAACATTGTTATAGCAAAGTGGGAAGAAGAGCATGTATATAATGACCTTATAAAATTTAACAAAGTATTGTTTTACAAATGGTTTGTGAACAATATTTCTTTGATATGGGATGGTGAGAGTGCACAACTAGAGCAATTTATTGAATTTATAAAATCTACAACAGACTTTTTAAAGTTTACAGGTACATTTTCCAAAGACAGTATCAGCTATCTGGACATTGCATTAATTAAAAACGAGAATAAGCAAATTGATACATACATCTATAAGAAAGACGTATATAAAAACAAGTATATTCATAAAAACAGTATGTATGCCCCTCATAAAAGTGTTGTGAAGGGACAATTTTTAAGAACTTGTAGATTAACAACAGATAATGTAAAATGTAACAAAGAACTGGATGCTATGCAAGACTCATTTAGACGTAGTAGGTATAATAATGACTTTTTACAGAAAATAAGGACTGATGTAGTTATGAAAAGAACTACAGATGCAAGCCCTTATTTTGATATAAATCAAGTGAATGATGTAGTTGCTAATACTAGAAATAATACATCATATACTCACTATGGTACTACGTATGACAGGAGATTCCAAGGCCTGAAGGATATTTTATCCAGGAATTGGGGAATTCTTACAGCAATGCCAGAAATAGCTGATATTGTAGGTCGAATGCCATTTTTTGTATACAAAAGGTGTAGAAATCTGAAGCAGAAATTATGCTATAAAGACCTTTCTATAAAACATGGCAAGCCTGTTATGAAGCCGGGGACAGTTCTTTGCTATAACTGTGTTTGTTGTAGTATTATTAATAAAAGCTGTGAATTTAAAAATCCAGTAACCAGTGAACTTGTAACAATTAAATGTCATGCTACCTGTGATACAAATAATATAGTATATTTCGCTACTTGTGTTACATGCTTCGATTTTTATGTTGGCAAGAGCTCTAGAAAATTAAAAGATAGAATTATAGAGCATAAGTCAGACATTACGAGGAAAATTGCTACCAGTGGCTTAGCACAACATATCATGGACAGAGGTTTAGATCATACATTTCAGTTTAGAGTGATACATGTTCATCATAAACAAAAGAGAGGGGGTGACATAAGTAACTTCATAGAGCTGTGTGAATATGAGTAGATTATACGCCTTACTGTTGATCCAAGTTCTGGTCTTAATACATCTGTTAACATAAAACCTGTTCTGAAATTAAAACAAATGAATTTGAAATAACTATTAATAACTAGTAGATATTGCTTTTAAGATGCTTTTTGATGTTAATTAAATGTATAATTTTATTGGCTGTGTCAGAGAAGGGGATTATATTTAACTCAAACACAAGAAAACCAAGAACCTGGCAGAGAACACTGTAAAGAGAAGAATCCACAGACACGAACTCCCTTCGGATGAAAAATGTATTCAGACAAGTTAATCGCTTTCTTCAGTCCAGTCAGCTGACTTCCTCAGAACAAATGGAAAAACACACAGATAGCCTTTTATATTGAAAATAAGTCATGTGGCTAACTAAAGACTGCCAAAAAACATTGTAAAATTGTTAAACATTATAAACATTGTAAAAAATCACAATACAATACTTTTGTCAAAACCACATCTAAAAGGTGTATGTAAAAATAAAAAAATGAATTTAAAATATATGTACATGCGTATATAAATATATATGTATTGTATATTAAACTCTATAAGAAAGCAACCTTAAAAAGGTACTAAAATTAATACTGCCATTGAGTTCAGGGAAAGTAAGTGCATCTAATTTTAGTTGCCACCATAATTCCCTGAACTCGAGAAAATCATTCCATGGTTCCACGGACCCCCCCCCAGGGTCTTGTAGAACCTGTTCTAATACTAAAAATTTAAAATCATGTTCTGGAAGATCAATGGTTTGTTTATATAGCGCATTAGCACTGTTCCCCTGTTCTCAGATCTGTAAGGTGCTCATAAATTCTTTCTTTGAGACGTCTCTTAGTTTTACCAATATAGTAACCACTACACTTTGTACATAGGGCAGCATAAATCAGCCCTTTAGTGTAACAAGAATATCTCCCATTAGATTTGATTAAAATATTATTAATCATAACTTTGTCTAAACATAAAATAAAGTTACACTGTGCACAGAAACCGCATTTCCTAGTGCCCACGTTACCTTTAAACCAGTATTTTGTGTTTTTTTTTTCTAAAAGATTTTTTATAGTGGAACCTCTTTTAAAAATAATACAGGGGTCCAAACCCAATTTGTTCAAAATATCGTCTTGACCATGAAAGACATGCCAGTTTTTCTTTAAAATATTATAAATAAACTGATGGTCTAGGGAAAATTTTGTAAAAAATGAGCAAGCATAATTAATGCTGTCCCTATTCATTAGATTGATCCACTCACAGTCCCCTTTTAAAAGTAATGGTTTAAACCTGCCAGCAAGCCTTGAAACCAAGACTTCTTTATGTACCTGATCAATCAAAGCTGCAGGATATCCTCTAGCCAAAAGCATGTCTGTCAAAAAATTACATTGCGAAAAAAAGTCAGCTTCCAAGTTGACCATCCGTGAAGTCCTGACATATGGCCTTTAATAACTCCCCTTTTAACATGTTCAGGATGGCAACTTTGATAGTGTAATAAATTATTACAGTATGTGGGCTTTCTGTATAAGTCACTCATAAAAGCACCTATGTTAATGTTCTTCCTAATTGTAACATCTAAATAACTGATATCATGCATCCTATAAACATGAGTAAATCGTAAAAAAACAGTGGTCCCATTGATATAAGTTATAAAATCATGAACATCATTGACGTCACCATTCCAAACAAAAAATAAATCGTCAGTATAACGCAAATACAAACACCATTTGTTACAAAAAGGGGAATTAAGCAAAAACTTCCTCTCCCACATTAACATTACAATATTTGCAAAAATGGGGGCACATGCTGCCCCCATAGCAACTCCACTTTTTTTGTACAAAGAACAGCTAATCAAAAAACACAAAATTGTACTTCAAAATCATTTCCATGAGAGTAACTAATACAGAAACCTGATTATTATCAGATGAATGACTGTCATACAAAAATGCCTCAAACCATTCCAGACCTACCTGGTGAGGAATAACGTTAAATAAATTAACTACATCAACAGTCAAAAATGTACAATTAGGATCAAAATTCAAATCTTTTAACTTACTAAGGAAGTGCCATGAGTCAATGCAGATGTGTTCTTCCAATTTTAATATATTTTTAAGTGTAACATCAATATATTTACCCATAAAGTCTTTGAACCAGCTGTGCTGACTATGGGCCTTAAAGGTGGATCGTTCCGGTCTTTAGGTATTTTAGGAATGCTGAAAATACTCGGCACCCTATGATATTTAACGGAAAGAAAATCCATCAGATCAACATCAATTTGTTCTTGGTCAAAAAGGTCTTTCAATAAGATGTCAATTCTGTGATGTGAAATATTGACATAATTAAGTGAGACCTCTTTGTAAAATCCTCCTTCAAAAAGCAAAGCAATCATCCTGCTACCATAATCTTGAGTGGTCATAATGACCGCACCCCCACCCTTATCAGGTTTCATCACTCTTAATGATTTATCAGAACAAAGCTTTTTCAAAAGAGTGGTTTCATTATTAGATAAATTAGAAGCATAATTGTATTCTTGACTAAGAAACATGTTTCTAAATTCAAATTCACATAGTTTATCAAAAATAACTAGTGAATTAACAAGGGGTGGATTAAAATTGCTCCTCTTTTTCAAACAAACACTGGTTTCAAAAGAACACAAAGACCAAAACGGTACTTGAAAGTTGAGTTTTCCCATGTAAAGCTTTGACTAGCAAAAGTTCAATCAAATCAGAGCGTTTAGAAGGCACAAAATTAAAGCCTTTGCACAAAAGATTAGCTAAGTTGTCATCAAATACCTGCAAAGAGAAATTGTAAACAAAAAAGTTACCTCTATCGTTGGCAATAACTTGCGATGTTGTATGTTGTTCACTGGAAATATCGAATGGTTCAGGTAAAACAGATGTATCCAAAAAACAAAATTCTTGTGACAGTAAAGCAAGCAAAGAATTCCCTTCATTTAATTCCATCTGTTTGTTGGTCTCCTCGAATTCTGGTGATAAGAATTCTGTTGAAATCTCGGGTTGAAAAAGTTCCTCTGTGGACCATAATAAACATTCCTCATCTGATTTCGTATCCTCTCTGACCTCCCCACAGGTTCCCACCCCAAAGGCACCTGGTTGGATGGTTGCTCTTCAGCTCCCCCTCTGGTGGATAGGTTGTCATTGTAAGATACATTGTCATTGTCTTGACTGGAATACTGTTTATAGGATTTTGGGTAAGCTAAGCCCAATTGATAGGCTTTAAAATCTCTGTCCAATTTTTTAGCCTTGCTTGCTTTAATATCAAATGCTTGATTATCCTCTCTATCTAGCACACTTTTATATGATGCTAAAGAGTGCTCGAAAAGTAAATAATCACGTAAGACTTTATCAAGATCAGTTAACTCGGAATGTAACTGGAATATAGTTTTTTGATTGTACTTGATTAATAATTCTAGGAGTTCCAGTCCTTGTCTATCAAACATGGCAAGTAGCTCACAATGTAGAGGGGAATCAACAACTAGTCCCATAGGAAACTTCCAATGTCTTAGCCCTTTAAGGTCCAGTTTTTTCTTTATACACTCAAAAAAGTAGGTGTTCTCAATTTGCAGTTTTCTGCATTTAGAGAGCTTGTTTTCAAACAAAGTAAATGACTGTTGAAAAGTTCCTCTATTGGTAACATTACTGTTTGAGGTATCAAATGAAAAGTCTTTATGAAACCAATTGCTTAACGAAACTGTCCTGTGTCTATAACAGTATGACCACTTGCCTGTGTAGTAGGAAAAGGCTGTCCTGGTGGAATACTACTATCCTCAGTAGAACCTTGTAGTAACGCCGTTCTATGAACTGGGGGTGTATCTTTAAGCGTTTGTTGTAAAAGTTGAGTCAAAAAAACAATGTTCTCAACTGGGTCTTCTCCCAAAGTAAAAGTCCGAACAGGAGAACTCATCTTAGGATCCAAACAGAAACACAAACACAACAAAACCAAGAACCTGGCAGAGAACACTGTAAAGAGAAGAATCCACAGACACGAACTCCCTTCGGATGAAAAATTTATTCAAACACGTTAAGCGCTTTCGTCAGTCCAGTAAGCTGACTTCCTCAGAACAAATGGAAAAAAACACAGACAGCCATTTATATTGAAAATAAGTCATGTGGCTAACTAAAGAGTGCCAAAAAGAGCAATTTATTGAATTTATAAATTCTACAACATACTTTTTAAAGTTTACAGGTACATTTTCCAAAGACAGTATCAGCTATCTGGACATTACATTAATTAAAAACGAAAATAAGCAAATTGATACATACATCTATAAGAAGGACGTATATAAAAACTAGTATATTCATAAAAGCAGTATGCATGCCCCTCATAAAAGTGTTGTGAAGGAACATTTTTTAAGAATTTGCAGATTAACAACAGATAATGTAAAATGTAACAAAGAACTGGATGCTATGCCAGACACATTTAGACGTAGTGGGTATAATAATTACTTTTTACAGAAAATAAGGAATGATGTTGTTATGAAAAGAACTACAGATGCAAGACCTTCTTTTGCTATAAATCAAGTGAATGATGTTGCTAATACTAGAAATAATACATTGTATACTCGCTATGTTCAGTATCCAGGAATAGGGGAATTCTTGCAGCAATGCCAGAAATAGCTGATATTGTAGGTTGAATGCCATTTTTTGCATACAAAAGGTGTAGAAATCTGAAGGAGAAATTATGTTATGAGACCTTCCTATAAAACATGGCAAGCCTGTTACGAAACCAGGTACAATTCTTTGCTGTAATTGTGTTTGTTGTAGTATTATTAATAAAAGCTGTGAATTTAAAAATCCAGTAACCAGTGAACTTGTAACAATTAAATGTCATACTACCTGTAATACAAATAATATAGTATATTTCGCTACCTGTATTACATGCTTCGCTTTTTATGTTGGCAAGAGATCTAGAAAATTAAAAAATAGAATTATAGAGCATAAGTCAGACATTAGGAGGAAAATTGCTACCAGTGGCTTAGCACAACATGTCATGGACAGAGGTTTAGATCATACATTTCACTTTAGAGTGATAGATGTTCATCGTAAACAAAAGAGAGGGGGTGACATAAGTAACTCCTTAGAGTTGTGTGAATATGAGTGGATTATACGCCTTAGCGCTGATCGAAGTTCTTGTCTTAATACATCTGTTAGCATAAAACCTGTTCTGAAATTAAAACAAATGAATTTGAAATGACTATGAATAACTAGTAGATATTGCTTTAAGATGTTTTTTGATGTTAATTAAATGTATAATTTTATTGGCTGTGTCAGAGAAGGGGATTATATTTAAACTTGGTTTTATTAGTTGTTTTATATACACACTGATGAAGAGCTGTTGCTTGAAAGCTTTGTGGATTTAGAATAAATTGTGGAGATTTTATCTTACTCTGCCTGTCCACCTTTTTTGGAGTTTTTCTGCTTGTTGTTTTATGGTTCTCTGACATGGTTTACCACAGCGCTGGTTTGGAGTTGATTGTTAATTCTAGTACTCAGAAATGTTTACATGAACGTGATGTCAGCAGAGATACCAGGAGGTCATATCAGAGGATTCTTACATAGACAGTTGCAAGGCTTCTTCTCCTTTTAAAGATTCTCATGTCCATATTTGTGACTCAGAGGAAACTTGGTCCTCACAGCCTCCTTTGGAGGAATTTTCCTTTTCTTAGACATTAGCCAGACTGAATATGGGCTTCCAGGATGGCTGCACATTGAGTAACAGCTTAACTCTAGCTCTCCCAGTGTGAAAACAGAAACTCAACAATGAAGACCAGTAGACTTTTGTGTTTATGGATAAAATTTCAGTAACTGACTAATAAATGTACTGCCTGGATGTCAGGAAAAAAGAAATACGGAGCACCTGAAAAAAATCAGCTACAAAAAGTGAGGAAGAAACACTGACTGGGGAAAGTTCTGTAGCTGTTCAGTAAAAAGTGGTGCAGCCTCCAGGCATGACTTCTAGTAACCAACAGGAAGATGTAAAACAACTGCACACAGATCTGGTTAAAATAAACGAAACACCAATGGAGTATATCAGCACAAACAACAAATGGCTGGAAAAAAATGGAAGAAGTTTTAAACAAATATTCAGATGAGGTGATAAAGCTACAAAAATTAGAGGTTCAAATGAAGAAAAAACTGGCTGAATATGAGACTGTTCAGGAAGAGATGTTTTAAAAAAAAAATAGAATTACAGGACATAGCATGTAGGGAAAACCTGAGATTTTCAACGACACCAGAGAACCTGGAAGGAACAGACTGCATTAATTTTATGAAAGCACAAATAGGCAACTGGACTGATATTCACAGCAGGATTCGTTGAAAGGGCATATCCTGTGTATGCTCCAAACCTGGCTATGAGAAAGCAACTTAGACCTTTAATAGCAAAGATGCAATCTTGCCAGCAGAAGGAGTTGATGCTGACAAAACTGTGGCAGAAGGACAAACTACTAAAAGTGGGAGACAGCAGAGCGTTTGTGGAGAACTATTACTCATTGTACCAGGCAGAAGATGAGAGCATTCTTTCCACTATTCAGGGAATGTCGAGACACAGGTGTGAGATTCAAACTGCAGAACCCATCTGTCTTCAAAATATTCTTCCCTGAACAACAAAATCATTTTTTGATGCAGAACATACTAAGGAAGAAATACAAAAGTTTTCCCAACAAAAAGTGAGCTACAAAACAGAGGAAGATTCTGCTTTGTGTTCGTATAGTAGTAAAGACCACAAGGAGACTGTACCTCTGAAACATTTTCCACTGTTTCAATGGAAAATGTTGGAGAGAAGGAAGGGACTACAAGAGTTGACTAGAAAAATTGAGAGTACATTGGAAATGAAGCAGAGACGGGATTTGGGAGATGGAGATGAACAATAGTAAAACCAGTTAATAATGTGGGATTGCAGTGCAGTAATTATATTTGTGAAATATGACAGAACAAGTAAATCTAGAAATAATGGACTTTTTCAGAATGTGTTTGACTTTTGAGGGACTCTGAAGTATATGCCCTGCTCCATGTCATTAATGTTTGGAAAAATGCTTTGGGGAGAGGAAGATAGGGGAGAGAGTTAACTGTAAGTAAAGAAAATATGTTTTTCTTCTTAAAACTACTATTTTTGTGGTGTATGGTTTTCTCTGCATGCTATAAAGTTTTTTCTCAGTTATTTTTAAGTGTAGTGGGGATTGTAAATAGATTATGTTATTTTTCCTCTCTTTCTCCCTTTTCTTTCTTTTTCAGTTTTAAGAAATATAGACACTGTAATATAAAAAAAAGTCTGGTTAAAAGAGCATGTCAAAAGAAAAAATAATATGCTTTTTCTCATTCTTGCATGAGGGAATGACTAGATTAAGGACCATAGATTGATTTAGTAACAAGTTTTAAAAGAAAGCAAGTAAATGAAAAAGAATATTAAATATTATGAGGCTTTTTTCTAGCAAATAAATATATGCTTAGTAGCATTTCTGTATCTGGCCCTCATGTTTCCATGGAAACAATCTGATAAAGAGAAATTGACTGTCTGGTTCTAATGTCTGCATGGAGACAGTCTGATAAAGAGAAATTGGTTACAGTCTGGTGGAGAGTGATTAGCTGGGGAAAAAAAAAGAAAAGAGAAACTGGCTAGAAGATAATGTTCTCTGAAAGCATTCAGTGGTTTTCCCAGCTGGGAGCGCTATAAAGATAAGACAAACCAGTTAGCACTTAGTAGAAGCACAGGCTGCACCATGCATCTTAGCATGGATAACCTTTCTTTTTAGGTTAACTAAAGCCTGTGAGTATGGCTGCCATTTTGGCACATTTGTTCCTATTAGGAAGGTAAAACTTCAATATTTTAAGATGTATATACCTTTGTGTGTTAGTATTAAATTAATAGGTTTTGTGGGGTTTGTGTGTGGTTTTTTTTTCTCCTTTTTTTCCTTTCTTTTAAGGGATTTCAATAAAACCAAAAAGATTTGTAAGATTGACATAGGCTCAAATGGATATGACAAGAAGCAACTATATAAAAGGTCAACCTGCCAGACAGTATATGCATGTAACACAAAAGCTGGAACTAGACATTTAACAAAAAAAGGTGTTATACATAAAAGGTGGGAATAATACCTTTTTTAATAAAATGATGCCTTCTGTAATGTCTTTAAATGTGAATGGTCTCACAGATAAATAGAAAAAAGAATAGTGAACTATATAAAAATGTAGAGTGCAAATAGCTATGTTACAGGAGACACACTTGAAAATAATTTAACATGGGAATTTGATAAAAAAAGATTTTTCAGGATGGATATTCAGCGGAATATCTGGGACAAAGGAAAACAGGAGTATATATATTAATTGCAAGAGGAGTTCCAATAGTGATAGAAGAGCATAACAAAGATAATAATGGCAGATTTCTAGTGCTAAGGGGCTACAAGCAAGGAATACACTGGCATATATTTATATTCCACCTAAAACTGCTATAATGGAGCTTAACTGATTTCTTCCAGAATTTTCTTTTCAGCAGGGAATATTACTTATAGATGGGGACTGGAATTTGATTGGCAGCAGTGAAGATTTGTCAATGGGAGGGGCAGAAGTTAAAGTGTAACAAAGGAAGGTAGATTTTTGAAGACATTTATGAATACATTTGGCATGGCAGATGTGACTCCAGTAATAGGAGTTTGGGGTGAATTTATTTATTTATTTATTTATTTATTTTATTTTATTTTATTTTACATTTGTTGACCGGGTTAGTCCAACTGGATACATATCCATTTTCAGTGGAGACCCGGGGAGAAAAGCTCCAAAGCACAGAGGTACATAAAAAATATAAAATATAAAAATATAGTGACATAAGCTAGGAAATTGAGACAGGCAACATTAAAAATACAAAAATATAACAGTAGGTAAAAAGAAAAATTCAATTAGTGATATAAGTTAGTAAAGATGAGTAATTAGGGCTTAATAGTGGACCCTTAAGTTAAGGGCTGGATGGAGGCCTATGTAGGCCGGGTTGAGTTGGGAGCCTGAGCTATTAGTCTGGATTAGAGCATGGACATAGCCATTGAGATTTTAATAGAGTTGAAGTTGTATTTTGAATTGGTGGAGAGTGGGTATAAGTCTAAGGTTGTTGGGGAGAGCATTCCAGTTTTTGCCAATGGAATTGGCGTACAGTGCATCACCACCCGAGTTAGTAGATTTAATAGTTAATACTTGAATACTTTTGGATGACCTTAGGGATGTTAGATTAGAGTAGGGGGTAAGTATATTGTTCAGTGAGGGAGTTTTTTCAGGGTGTTTTATGATTTTGAATGCCTCTGTAAGTTGGTTAAATTTGAGGATGTTGGGCAATTCTAGCCATCCCAGTGTTTTTAGATTTAGGCAGTGATGGGTGCGGTAGGGTAGTCCGGTAATGAATCTAGCTATGTGGTTATAGGTAGTGGATAGTTTATTAAGCTCTTTCTTGTGAAGGAAGGAGAATATTGGGGAGGCATAGAGGAGTGTGGGTAGGAGGTGGAGTGCAGCAATGGTTAGTTTGGTGTGGGGGTTAAAATGTCTTTATTTTATACATGGACCCAAGTTTCTTGTTAAGTGATTTAATGGCCTGGTTTACATGGATGTCGAATCTCAGTTTGTGGTCAATTGTCACTCCAAGTAGTTTAGTGTGGGTGACAGGATAAATTTTGGTACCGTTATTAGAGGACACAATGAAGGTTGAGGTGGGGGTATGGGGAGGTTCCGTGCCATAAGAAGTCGCTGGGGAGGGTAGAATAGGAGCAATTTGGTTTTAGTTGGATTAAGTAGGAGTTTTAGATCTGAGAACCATTTTTCGACAATAGAAAAGCAGTTTTGGGTTGTGACTTGGAGTTTGGTGAGAGAGTCGTCCGAGCAGATAAGAGTGGAGTCATCTGCATATTGTATGCAGGTGGCTTTGGGAGATAGAGTGTAGACCATTAATAAAGACGGAGAAAAGAAGGGGACCGAGAATAGATCCTTGGGGACACCGATGTTCGTGGGAGTAGGTCTGAAATCTTGTTTTGCCACTGTACCGCCTGTTTTCTGCCTGTGAGGTATGCATTAAACCAATTTATGGTAGTTTTGCTAAGATTAAAATTTCCAATGTATGGAGCAGCTGGTTGTGGTTGACCATATCGAAGGCTTTCGATAGGTCTAGAAAAGCGCAGAGGAAATTAGTTTGTTATTCGGTTGAGGTTAATTGAATCAACAAAGGAGAGGAGAGCCGTGGTTGTGCTATGATGGGGCGGAAACCGTGTTGGGTGTTGGACAGGAGGTTATTTTGTGTGAGGTGGGTGATGAGTTGCTTGTGAATGCAGCGTTCCAAAATTTTAGATAGGGGAGAGAATGGCTATGGGTCTATAGTTTGTTGTGGCAGTGGATAACCCTCCTTTGTGGAGAGGAATGATATACGTGATTTTCCAGATTGAGGAATAGAGGCTTCAGCAATTGACGGTTGATTAAGATTGATACAGGGTAGGCTATGGCATCAGAAGCTATTTGTAAGTATTTGGCTGGAAGTAAGTCAGCCGCTAGGGTGGTTGGTTTAAGTTTTTTTAGGAGGGTACGAATGTAGTAGGTGGAGGTGGGTTTTAAATTAAAGGCAGTTTGAGTGGGGTAGGTAGTTGGGGTGGGAGCCACAGGGGGTGAAGTGAGCTGACTAGCAAGGGACTGGATGGTCTCAGTAAAAAAGGAATTAAAGGTGTTAGCTATTTCACTGGGATTTTTGTCCATGAGTGATTCTGGTGTGGGGGTAGTGGATTTGCCTGGATGGAGGAGGTGATTGAAACTTGCCCAGAATTTTTTGGGATTATTTTGATATTTGTCTTGTAGGTGACAGAAATATTGTTTTTTGTCAGACATAACGGCAGCTTTGGTTGAGTTTCTAAGCTGAAGAAACTTGATGCGATCTAGAGGGGTTTTAGTGGTTCTCCATTTGTTCCAGGCCTGGTCTCTGAGTTTAATTTTAGTTTTAGAATCATTAGTTAGCCAAGGTGCAATACGTTCCTTAGTTCTAATGAGTCGCTTGGGAGCGTGATAGTCAAGTATTTTAAGGAAGGTGTCATTAAAGTATGACACGCTCTGATCTAAGGGTAGAGTTTTTAGGATGGACCAGTTACAAGCACGGAGGTCAGCAAGGAATTGATCAGGGACAAAATTCTTGCTGTTTCTGACTAATCTGGTGAGGGGGGGGGTTTGTAGTTGTGCATTTGTTTTTAATAATAAAAGTGATAAGGTGGTCACTAAGGTCGTTAGGGAGGGTCCCTGAGGTATAGTTGGAAGGATTCTTGTTAGTAAGGATCCAGTCTATGATGCTCTCCTTTTGTTGGGCATTTCCAATTCTAGTGGGGGAATGAATAAGTTGGGAAAATCCATGTAAGTTAATGGGGAGTGGATTGAGTTGGGAGGAGTAGAGAGACCAGTCGATGTTAACATCTCCTAAAATAATCGTTTCCTGGGGATAGAAGGTGGAAAGCCAACTCAGAGTTTGTTCAAGGGATTGAATTGTTGCCTGGAGGAGATATATGACTAGGAGATTAATACTTTTTTGGTTGTTTAGGGATAGCTTCAGGGCAAGTAATTCCTGGTTATGGACTTTTGGAGGTTGGAGTGGATTCCTAATGATATTCAAGGAGTTCTTGAACATGACTGCTATTCCACCGCCTTTTTTAGTGGTTCTGTCGGCTCTGAGGATGTTATACCCAGGTGGGATGACTTCCTCATCCTTAGTGCTAGGTTTGAGCCAAGTTTCTGAGAGACACATGATGTCAGGGGAGTGGGTTGCAAGTAGAGCATGCAAGCTGTGTACTTTGTTATTAATACTTCTTAGGTTAAGGTGAAGCATACGTAGGGAGCCTGCTGGACTTATAGCAGTGTTCAGAGGGTTTGGGTCAATGTTAGTGGTGGGGCCTGGGTTGGGGTGGATGTCACCATCTTTTGTTATGGATTTTTTTAAATAATCCAGAAATCTTTGGAGTTTCATTAGAAGTTTAAGATGTCCCTTTATTGAGGATGTTTTCGGGTACCAGAGGGTAGGGTGGATATTGTTGGAGCACACATTAATAGCAGGGTGATGAGAGGGTTGAATGAATTTGGAGGAGTCATGGGAGTGCAGGGAGGTCTGACCATAAGGGAAGTAGGTGCTACCTGGGTCAAGGGTATCATATCTAGTTACCAGATAAGATAAGGTAAGTAGTATTGTTGTGAGGGAGAACATTACATATTATTCCCCAAGGTATGAAAACTGTGCTAGGCTAGACAGAATTTACATTTCACAGAAACATGTGCATTTAATTGAAGGTCTTGATATGTACCCAATAAGTACTTTAGATCATGCACCAATAATAACTAAAATAAAAACACAGGATAATGAAATAAAAATGAGACACTGGTGCTTTCCCACCTACCTTTTGAAAAGAGAGGAATTTGATGAGTGGGTAGTGGAGATTTTTCAGGAGCTATTAAGGAGAATAGAAATGTATTCTGAAAATATAGCTAGGGAATGGGATAAAATTAAGGTGTAGTTTAAAAATAGGCTGGAAATAAAAGAAAGGGAGCTATGGTTAAGAAGTAACAAGAATTATTTAGAGGGACTGACATGTTAAAGTATTGCAGAATAGGATGAATTGCATAGAACAAGAAGAGGATCAACTGCAGAATGCTAAGCAGAAAATAAGGGATTACCTCAATGATGTACAGCTGTTAAGCAACTATTTTTTGACAATGACACTAGAGCACAAAAACTTTTTGCACAGTGACTCAGGCAACAGAAAGTAGAAAGGGCTGTCACCAAGCTTAGGGAGTCTGTAATAAGGAAGATAACAAAAGATACTGTAGAGATATTCGAAATATTTTGCTCAATTACTAACTGTTAGGATAGGAAGAGATGAGATAAAACTTCTGATGTATAACTAATCTACAGGAAAGTCCCCAGGAATAGACGGTATTCCTATGAAAGCTTAGAAGCTAGGAGGGGAAAACTGATAAAGATCTGGAAGGTTTTGTTTAACAGTATTTTAAGAGGAGGTGCCAACATCTTGGAAGAAAGCAGTGGTAGCTGTAATACCTAAAGAGGGTAAAGATCCATCAGATCCAATTTCATGCAGGCCAATTTCAATACAAAACCATGTTTATAAAGTGTTCATATCTATAATGCCTAAAAGAATGGCAAAAGTAATGCCAAAATTGATAGATATAGAACAGTGTGGTTTTGTGGAGGGGAGGCAAACATTTGAGAACATTAACAGAACATTAATGATTCAAAGGGAAGCAGAATGTAAGAAAATACCATTTTTGTTGGTGGGTCATGATGCGGAGAAAGCATTTAATTGCTATCCACAACTTTGTCCTCTGGTTGATAAAAATATGCCTGACCTGTGTACAAGACTAATGGGACTAAAAACATTTCAACTGCTTATATTTTACTATGGGACTAAAAACATTTTAACTGCTTGTATTACCATCCATATTCATATAACAGGGCTTCCAATTTCTCAGCTCTTGTGTTATCTTTTTAGTCTCGTCCCACATATCCATAGCTGCCCCAACAGAATCCTTTTTAAGCCATCCTCCTAAGTACTTCATTTTATCTTGTCCCCATAAATATGGGTATTGCTGAAACAATTTGTGTGTAACATACTTTACAGATATTGCCTTAGTTTTATCTTCAATAATTTAGTTTCCAGAACAGACTTGAAACTGTCTCAAAATGTTCCACAACACTGAAATGTCTTTTTCTGTTTTATCAGGTATAAAATAATGTCATCTGCAAATAAAGCCAACTTTTCTTGAATACCATACCAATTATATCCTTGAATTTCTGAGTCCCTTATTTTCTTTGTCAATAGTTCTAAATATAATGCAGTTTAACAAAGGGAAAAGAGGACCACCCTGCCTGACTCCTCTGCCCAAACGGAACTTATCAGAG
Organism: Protopterus annectens; assembly: GCF_019279795.1. Lineage (NCBI taxonomy): Eukaryota > Metazoa > Chordata > Ceratodontiformes > Protopteridae > Protopterus > Protopterus annectens. The sequence continues at coordinate 381,799,549 of NC_056737.1, read as the reverse complement.
AGGAACCCACCCACTTTAATTGTTACTTCCGATCCATCATATATCGTCCTAATCAGCTAACTCCTGAATAATTTCTACTACCCATTCCATAAATTCCTCTCTTTTTAATAGGTGGGAAAGCACCTGCATCTCATTTTTATTTCATTATCCTGCATTTTTGTGTTAGTTAATATTGGCTCGTGATCTGAAATAGTTATTGAATTCATATCAAAACTTTCAATTAAATGCACATGTTCCTGTGAAGTATAATTTCTGTCTGGGCTAGACCAGTTTTTGTACCTTTAAGGAGTAAAATGTAAATTCATACTGAACTTCTACTACCAAATTAACATCTTCAATGGCAAATATTTTCATAAAATTCTTCAAAAATCTGCCGCCTTTTGTTATACTTCCCTTCTGAGCCCTACAGATACAACCTCACTGCTACAAATCAGTCCCCATCTATAAGTAATATTCCTTGCTGAAAGCTAATTATTTCTCCCAGAATTTTCCTAAGCTCCATTATACTGGTTTTAGGTGGCATATAAATACATGCCAGTGTAATCCTTCTTCCTTGCCAGTAACCTCTTAGTGCTACAAATTTACCATTATTATCTTTTTTTCCCTCTTCTCTCATTATTGCAATTAGTAGAAGTATTCCCCTTTTCATTTATCTCAGATATTCTGTTGAATAACCATCCTGAAATCATTTCTTTATCAAATTCACAGTTCTTTCTGAATGCATCTCCTTTAGCGTAACTATTTGTGCTTGTCATTTTTTTAATATAGTTCACTACTCTTTCTTTTTCTATACATCTGCAAGACCATTTACGTTTAAAAATAGTAAAGAAAATGTTGTCATTATGTTAAAAAGTTATTATTCCCACCTGTTATGTTTAGCAGCTTTTTGTTAAATATCTTGTTTCAGCTTTTGTGTTACATACATACACTAATGTTTGGTAGAATGATCTTTTATACAGTTGTTTCTTGTCATATTCATTTGAACCTATATCACATGTTATAAAACTTTTTGTTTTAGTGAAAACCCTCAAACAAAAAAAAACAAACACACCCCCTGAACACCCATAAACTCTATTAAGTTAATAACACACATAACTTTGTACATCATCAGTTATTGAAGTTTAACCCTCCTTAATAGGAGCAATTGTCCCAGACTTGACAGCCATACTTGCAGACTTGCTAAGATGCATGGTATAACCTGTGCTTCTACTAAGAGCTGTGTGTTTTGTATTCTCTTTATTCCTCTCCCAGATTAGAAAAACACTTGAATGCTTTCAGAAAATATTATCTCCTAGCCATTGAAAGAAAGAAGTATTCTGTTTTTATTACCCCTTATCAGATTGTCTCCATAGAGATACGAGAACGAGATACATGGTTGCCTGTAGTAGAAGCACTCATTTATTTCCTAGAGGAAAACTTTTTTTATTATAGTTAGTGTTTTTTTTTTTATTTGTTTCCCCGTAAAACTTGTTGCTAGATCAAGCCAGGGACCATAATCCAGTCATTCCCCATGCAAGAATAAGAAAAACACATCAGTTTTTCTTGTATCATGATCTTTTAACCAGACTTTTCTTCTTTTTTTACACTGCAGTGCCTACATTTCTTAAAGCTGAACAAGGAGAAAGAAGAAGGAAAAAAACAGGGCACTTGTTTACTTCAGTATCGCTATTAACTCAAAAATAAGTGACAGTTTTACTTTTATAGCATACAGGTTATGTCCTGCAACTCTTTCCTTCCTTCCTTCTAAATGTTCTTCCAAACATTAATGACAATAGGGCATATGCTTTGGAGTCCTCTACAAGTTTAACAAAGTCAAAGAAGTCAAATATTTCCAGGTTTTCTCCTTCTGTCATGTTTCACAAATACAATTAAAACTTTGCAATCACACATTTATTTGTCAATTTCTGAGTTGCTGGTATTCTTCCTCTTGATCTCCAACTCCAAAATCTACTCTCTGCTTCATTTCCAGCATACTTCAGGTTCTTTTAGTCACTGGCACAGTCTCTTTATGGGCTTTATTACCAGAAGAACAAGAAGCAGAATCTCCTTCTGCTTGATAGCTCAGTTTTTGTATTTCTTCCTTAGCGTAGTCTGCATCAAAAAATAATTTTGGCCATCCAAGAAAGAATATTCTGAAAATGGATGCATACATCAGCTTGAATGTCATGCCTGCTTTTCAACATTCCCTGATAAGTGGAATAAATGTACTCCTCTTCTGCCTGATGTGCAGTAAGTAATCATTTTCCACAAGCACTCTGCTGTCTCACACTTTAGTACTTTCTCCTTCTGCCACAGTCTTGCCAGAATCCACTCTTTCTGCTAGTAGGATTGCATCTTTACTATTAAAGGTCTATGTTGCTTTCTCATGACCAGGTTTGAAACATACACAACATTGTGCCCTTTCAATTAACAACTCTTGCTGTGGAATGCCAGTCCAATTGCTTATTTGTGCTTTCATAAAATTAATATAGTCTGTTCCTTCCAGCTGCTCTGATACAGCAGACAATCTCAAGTTTCCCCTATGTACTGTGTCCTCTAATACTATTCATTTTTGAAACATCACTTCTTGAGCAGTCTCATACTCAGTCAGCCTTTTCCTCGTTTTGACTTCTGATTTTTTGCAATTTTATCACCTGATCTGAATATCTGTTTAAAGCTTCCTCCATTTTCCCAGCCTATTTGAGTGGATATACTCCGTCAGTGTTTCATTTGTTTTAAACAACTCTGAGTACATTTGAGTTATTTTCTTCCTCTGAGTTGTTGGAAGTCATGCCTTGCACCTGGAGCTTGCACTGCTTTTTGATGAACAGCTGCAGAATTTATTTCGGTCAGTGTTTTCTCCTCACCATTTATGATTGATTTTCTTTCAGGTTCTGTAATTTTCTTTTTTGCTGGCATCCAGGCAGTGCATTTACTAGCCAGTTACTGAAATTTACTCAAAAAGACAAGTTCACTGGCTCTCTTTTCTGAGTTTCTGTTTTCAGACTAGGACAGCTGAAATTAAGCTGGTACTCAGTATGCAGCCATCTTGGAAGTACAATTTTTCTTTTATTTCTACCCACTTTCATGTTGTCCCACTCACTAGCTATAACTTCTGGAGTACTTTCTGTCTTCTCTAATACTTCCCAAATAATTTCCACTACCCATTCCTTCAATTTCTCTCTTTTTAACAAGTAGATTGGGGAAGCGCTAGTGTCTCATCTTTATTTTTTTTTATCTTGGTAATTATTGGTGCATGATCTGAAATGGATGTGTATCACAGTTTTAATTAAATGCACATGTTCCTGTGAAATATAATTTCTGTCAAGTCTAGCCCAGTTATTGTATTTTGGGGAATAGTATATAAATTTTCTTCAAGTTCCTATTATTGAATTCATGTCTTACTTACCAAATATTTTCATAAATTTCTTAAGAAATCTACCGTTTTGTTATATGTTCCCTTATAAGTCCCCAGTACATCCTCTCAGATGAAAAACAAATTCCATTCTCACCTATAAATAATATTCCTTGCTGAAAGCTGATTATTTCTCCAAAAAAAATTTAAGCTCCAAAATAGCAGTTTTACATGGAATATAAATACATGCCAGAGTAATCTTCATTCCTTGGCAGCAGCTCCTTGCTACTTCAAATCTGCCATTATTATATAGTTTTTCTTCTGTCACTGCTGGAGCTTCTCTGTGATATTCTGCAGAATATCTGTCTTGAAATCCTTTATCAAATTAACATGATCAGTTCTTTACAAATGTCTCATGTAGTATTGCTATTTGCACTCTGCATTTCTTAGTATAATTAAGTATCCTTTCCTTTTTGTCTGTACCTGTGAGATCATTCGCTATTTAAGGTAATATAGAAAGTGTCACCACTATGGTAAGAAGTCATTATTCACACCTACTGTACAGATATATAGAAGCCGTTTTAAATGTCTATTTACAGCTTTTGTCATGCATGCACCCATTAATGTTTTGGCAGGTTAATCCTATATACAATTTTCTTATCCTCAACATTGGAACCTATGTCACATTTTACAAGACTTTATGTTTTAATAACAACCCTCAAAAAATGCATCCATAACCTGTTAACTTAACAGACACACACACACACAAATATGTACATATTAAGATATTGAAATTTAAATAGGAACATTTGTGCCAAATAGACAACTGCTAACACATTCCCTAATTAACTTTAAAACAAGGTTATCCATGCTAAGATTCATGTTCTTGCCTGTGCAGCTACTTAAACTAATTGGTATCTATTCTTTTTTTATCTTTATTTCCCCTCCACCAGATGTGAAAACTACTTGCATTCATTCAGAAATCATTAACTTTTAGCCTTGAAGAAGCCAGTGTTCTGTCTTTATTGCCTTATTATCAGCTTGCCTCCATGAAAATGTAAGAGAAAAAAGGAAAATGTAGTCCTCTGTTGCAGCCTGATAGACAAGCTGAGACGTTTATTGCTAAAATAAAACTTTTCATTAAATTTGTTGTTCCCATATTTACTTGTTTCCACTTAAAATTTGTTACTAGATTAAGTCAAGAGTATTAATCTAGAAATTCAGTTATGAAAAATTAAGAGAAAACATGTCAGCTCTGCATACTTTATGATCTGTGTACTTTTGCGCCCCATTCCCCATTTCAACACAAGATTACAGCCTGTTAACCTAAACATGCTTTGTTGAGCTTTTCTTCACTTTTTGCACTGTAATGCCTCCATTTATTTATACCAAAAAAGAAAAAAGAAAAGAAGAGGAAGGTATCTATTAACTTTATCACATACAAGTACAACTAAAAATACTATGCAATTTATATTCACAATTTTATAGGTATACTGTTAAGGACAGAAATTGTTTTACTTCCAGTTACCTTTTTTCTTTCTTCTTCCCCTCCTCTCTCTCCTCCCCTCAGTGTTTTTTCAAACATTAATGACATGAAGTGAGAGAAGTGCTTTTTAATTGCCTGAAAGTTGAACAAAATCATCAAAAGTCTACTCTTTCCACTTTTTTGTATTACAGCCGTATTTCACAGATGAGATTGATGCTTTGAAATCTGACATTATTCATTATTTTCCATGTTGCTGGTCTTCTTCCTGATCATCGCCATCACCCAACTTCAGATTCCGTTTAAAGGAAAACTCCATCTTAGAACTCAAAAAACATATTTTTTCATTTTATCTTTGTTTTGAGTTATTTTAATGTCTCAAAATCACTCCAAGTGCTTCTTTTACAATGTTATTGTGTTTTCCTCAAAATGGAGGATGATGGGGCCTGTCTTGGTAACATGCTCTCGTTTTCTTGCTTTCATTCCTTCTTCCCAGAATACGTTTCAAGTCCTCTTTATATGAGTCATGCTAGACATAAGGAAGCGGTGTTGTTTTCTCATGCCATTAAGATAGAATGGCAAGACTGTGAAGCACTGTCATCTGAACACACCTTCTGTATCAGAGCTACTTCTGTCTTTCCCTCACTGAGCATCATTTATGTGTCTGTCAAAGCTTGCTCTATGGTATAAATAGCTGTTAGCTACTTCCAGCAAAAGAAAGTACGTAAATAGCAGGTTTTTGTAATGGGATTTTTTTGTAGTTATAAAAAAATTGACAGACCTTCCATAATTAAAATGTGCACTACTAGTTCCTTAATTATTTCTGTCATGTTCACCCCCCCCCTTTTTTTCTGTTTTATATTTATTTATACTTTGGTAACTAGGAAAGTGAACTGGTCCCAGGACCTTTTCAGCTCCATAATAATAATACTAATAATAATAGTAATAGTATATGCTGGCTTCATTCAGATATGACTTGGGCTACATTGGCAAAGATAATAACAAGTATTAAATGCACTTAACAGTACAAAGAAAAAAATACTGACATAAAGACATTGACCAAGATTGCATGTGCAGCATAGCCAATGTGTGATAATGACCAAGTAAAACATTAAGCAACATTTACTAGAATTTATGCATTAATAATGTTTAAATCTACTATGTTATTTTTTTATAAATAGCGAATTGTATTCACCCATATTACACACACAAACATATATATATATATATATATATATTTTAGTATGTGTCTGTGTATATGTGTACAAATGTGTGTGTGCGTGTGTGTATATATGTATATGTGTGTGTGTGTTTGTAACTGAGAACTAGATTATATACCTGTGTATGTACTTCATGTCCTTTCAAGAAAACAAATCAAAAATGGAAATTTTGTGTAACTGTGTATATATATGTGTGTGTGTGTGTGTGTGTGTGTGTGTGTGTGTGTGTGTGTGTGTGTGTGTGTGTGAGCACATATGCATCTAAACACTGTTAAGTACTTCTGATTTCCTTTTCTTAATGATTTAATGCAAGGGCACATAGTAAATATATGTTAAAGTAAATTCAGTTGTATATTATGATTGCTGCAAATTGCCAAATTTCTCTTGCAGACTACAAAATGCTCATGCACTCTAACAATGTAAGGACTGACTCAAAGTCAGTGGGAATCTCTTTATCATGGTTCTGTATGTACCAGATATGCATCCCCCCTCTGGACGGATGTCACAAAAAAGCTTAAAACATCTTTTTATGAACAGTATTAGTGCACCTAGTTGATAGGGTTGCTACCCGTTTCTTTTTCTGCAGTTCTGGCCTGTGAGTGGGGGGAGGGGTTTGAAAATGGTAAATGCATTGATGTACAAGAAAAAATATTTTCTGACTTTTCTCTAAATATCACAGAAATCTTTGATACTATATTTAAGTTATCTTAATATATAAACTGTTATAAATAGCCAACATTTAAAGCTTAGCATTTCAGTACCATGTTGCTGCTTATGTACATTTGTCAGAAGAGTTGCCAACTGCCTTTAAACCCCTGACTGATTGAATTGCTTTGTTTTGCTATAAAAGGGGAATGTTAAGTTTTCCTTCTCTCTGCAATAAAGCAGTGGAAAACAGTTCCACAGCTTTCTGTCTTTTTTTTTTTTATATCAGCTGCTGAGTTTCTTACATTAGTAAGATTAATTGCCAATGTAAGATTGACAGGTGTACCTGACAGGGTAAACTACAGACTTAACTGTGTCTATGATATGTCATGCTGGTGGAGACGAATTCCTCTGCAAAGTATGTGAGACGTTGAACTTAAAAAAAGTAGGTGGCCTTTCCCTTCCTTTGACTCCAGTGCAAGGAAATAAAAGTTTTAAAAAATACAAGCAGGTTTCTGGTACGTACACAACGCTGGAACCGTATTACAGGGAGAAAAGAAACCTAAAGATTGAGATAAACTGTAGGAGAGGACAGAGTTTTCCTTTAAATTCCAAGGTACTACCAATTCTTGTGGTCAGTTTGTGTGCTTTCTTGTTTCTCAAGCATTTTCCTTTGAAACAGCTAACAAAGTTTCACTGGAAAACTCTCTTTCCATGTGCTTTATTTTCAGAAGAATGAGAGGCAGAGTCCTTTTCAGCTTGATGGCTCACTTTTTGTTGTGCCTGCTCTGCATCAAAGTATAACTGATGGG
>NC_056737.1:381742841-381787841 GCF_019279795.1 Protopterus annectens | reverse complement strand
ATCCACCGAAGCTGCAGGCTCAAAGGGAGGAGCTGTCAGAGACTGGAGAGCAAGAGTTAAATCCCATGGAGGAACTGCATCTTTAACAGGAGACCTCAAGAGGAAAGTGCCTTTTAAAATGGTCTTGCATAATTTGGAAGAGGCCAAGGGACCAAGATCACTTTCCACATGATAGTGGGAGATTGCGGCTAACTGAACTTTGACCGTAGAGGAGCTAGCACCCTGTTCGAATAAGACTGACAAAAATTCTAGCACTGCTGGTAACGGAGCTGTAAAGGGGTCTAAGTTTCTATGCTCTGCCCAAATTGAAAAGCGTTTCCATTTGCTATTATAAACCTTTTTCGTAGAAGGCTTGTGAGCAGCTACTGGAATAGCCTTAACAGAGGGCGAGATACCGGGAGTCCTAGCTATTACTGGAACTGGATCAACCAAGCTCTAAGCTTGAGGTTGTCCAGGTTTGGGGTATTTAATCCTAGTGGGTGAGAGATCAGATCCGGAGTGGGATCTAGAATTCATGGGGGATTCACTAGATGAGACCATAGACATGGGAACCACGCTTGACGAGGCCAGAATGGGACTATGAGGATCACTCTGCTCTCCAACGGATGGGCTTTCTGCAAGAATTTTAGCATTAGGGGAAGAGGTGGATAAGCATAAAGTAGACCGGATGGCCAAACATGCACCAGAGCGTCTCTGGGGGATTCCCCTGGTGGGGGAATTAGAGCGAAGTAATCGCTGCACTTTGCGTTTGAAGGAGACGCGAAGAGATCGCAGCAAGGTTGACTCCACTTGAGGAAGATTTGCTTCGCTTCTCTCGGGTTCAGAGACCACTCATACGGTGAAAGGATGGTTCGACTCAGCCTGTCTGCCAAGATGTTCGACCGGCCCGGAATGTGCGTTGCTATGAGAAGGCGGTTGTTGGAGATCGCCCATTCCCAGACTCTCAAGGCCTCTCGACAAAGTGGGTAGGATCTGGTTCCCCCTTGTTTGATGATATACCAGACTACTGACATGTTGTCTGTCTGAATTGCAGTTGTCCCGAAGGGAAGAAGGGCTTGGAGTGCTTGCAACGCCAAAATCGCCGCTCTCATCTGTAGGACATTGATATGCAACAAGGTCTCTGAATTGGTCCACGTGCCTTGGATGGTTCTGCCCATACAGTGCCCCCCACCCGAGGTGAGAAGCGTCCGTAGTCACCGTGGTTAGAGGAGGGGACATAGAGAATGGGTGCCGTTTCTGGAGGTCCGGGGACTGGAGCCACCAGAATAGGGCTTTCCTGCAAACCCTGCTGAGGGGGATGGGTGGACTCAGTGGATGTTGCAGGATGGACCATTGAACCTGCAAGGTCCATTGTAGTACCCTCATGTTCAAGCGCGCTAAGGTTAGCAGGTTGATTGTTGCCTCCATGGAACCTAGAGCCCTCAGGACCATTTCCGCTGGAAGAGCCGGGGAGTGTAGAAGGGCCAGCACATGGAGCTCTAGTGTTCGAAGCCGGTCCAGAGTTAAGAAGACTTGCAAAAAGTTTGTGTTTAATCTGGCCCCAATGAAGTCCAAGATCTGGGTTGGTTGAAGAGAAGATTTTTTGATATTGATTGTGATTCCCAGTGGGGAGGCCAAGTGGAGGAACTAATCCTCTGGATGAACACAGTAGATGCCTGGTGGGGGCGGTCAGGAGCCAGTCGTCCAGGTACGGAAAGACCTGTATTCCCTGGAGTCTCAGGTGGGCCGCTACAACTGCCAAGACTTTGGTGAACACCCTGGAGGCTGTGGTGAGACCAAAGGGAAGGACCCTGAACTGGTAGTGGCTGGCTCCTAGCCGGCAGCGGAGAAACTTTCTGGATCATCTGTCCATCAAAATGTGGTAGTACGCATCCTTGAGGTCTATAGAGCACATCCAGTCGTTCTCCTGCAGGAGTGGGAGAATGGATTGAATGGTGACCTTCCGAAACTTTTCTTTGGCCATTGACAGGTTTAGAAAGGACAGGTCGAGGATTGGTCTTAAGTCCCCCATCTTTTTTGGCACCAAGAAGAACCCGGAGTAAAAGCCTGATCCGGATTGGTCTGGGGGGATGTGCTGGATTGCTCTTTTTTCTAGCAGCTGGAGTATTTCTGTGGCTGCTGCCTCCCTTTGATTGGGTGGAACATCGGGGAGGCTCCGGGGTTTGGGAGGGAAATTGAGAAAGGGGATCTTGTAACCTCTGGATATGATTCGAAGCACCCAGCGATCTGTTGTAATGGACTCCTAAACTGCTAGGTGCCTCGAGAAACGCCCCCGACTGCCTCCAGAGTGGAGCAGTCGGGTAACCCTTCAGGGTTGCTGCGCGGGCCGATCAGAAAAGGGTTCTCTTGACCCGAAATTCTTCGGTCCCCCTCTGCCTCTGGGCCAGCATCCACCCTGTCCTCCTCTGCATCTGAAGGACGAGGGGTCCAGAGCGGAACGGGACTGTTGAGACTTCCAGAACCACAGCTTCTTCTGTCCCTTTTGGTTCCTAGAGATGGACCTCTGGGGAGCAGAGAAGCGGACTCCGATGGCAGACAACATCTTCCTGTCTTTCTCGCTCTGAACCAGTGTGTCGCGTATGGTTTTGCCAAATAGCGAAGAACTGTCAAATGGGGCATTAGCGAAGGACGCCTTGAAGGGTTCCGCAAAATCGCAATGGCAGAGCCAAGCATGCCATCGTAAGACAATGCCCGCTCCGCTAGCTCTAGCGGCTCCTTCCGTAGCATGGGAGAGGAGCTGCATAGAGGTGTTCGTAATGTATTTGAGAGTGGCCATTCGGGTTGCGAATACTTTCTTATCCTGGGCCGACATGGACTCTGGGGCCAACCCGGCGTATTCTTTGACGAGATCCCACTGGAGTCGTATCACGTGTGCCATATAATTCAGCGACCTTACAGAGAAGGTGGCTGAAGCGAACATCTGCTTCCCCAGGCGGTCCATCGTCCGAGACTCCTTGTCTGGAGGATGGATCGAGGAACTCTCCTGAGCTAGTTCCTTTCTGGTGGCGGCCGCCACCAACATGGCATCTACAGGAGCATCCTTGCTCCAACACGTCCTATCAGAAGGGGGGCTGAGAATTTTATCTGGTCTCTTTGGAATGGGCACCACAGTGTCCGGCTCCTTCCATGCCCTGGTAGTAATCAGGTCTACCAGGGGATCGGTGGGAGGGAACACCCAAGAGGTAGATGGGCCTGCGCCAAATGCCTCCAGAAACACAGACTCATCAGAGGAAGGTTTTTAGGCTGACCACCCCCCTCTAATTCAAAGCATTTCCATGATGTCTCCGAAGGAGACGTCTTCGGGAGGTGACCTTGGGGAACCTTCCCCTTCCTCTAAGTCTATGTCTTCTGTCAAGGACTCGGGTGAATCCAAGTGCCTCCTCTTGCACTTACGTTTGTGAGGAACCTCCTTGGGGGGGCTGTCCCAAGAGTCCTCACCAACCACATCCTGTTCCTCCATGGGAACTATCTGGGATGTAGGCGCAGGCTGTCCCTGGGGCCAGGTGATGGAAGGTAGGCCCATCTGAGAGGGAGTGCAGGGTGGAATTGTAGCAGGAGCCTGGGGCCTCGAATCCCATGACAGTACCCTCTCCACAACATTGAATGCCGAAGGAGAACTGCTCTCTCTGGGATCCGAGGGCAGTCCCCTCGGATCCGATGTGTGGATCGGAGCTGGCGCCAAAGCAGTCAGATCCGAAGGGCCAGTATGCTCCGACCGAGACAGAGCCGAAGACACACTGACACCTCCGGATCCGAAGCTCAGCTCTCGGCTCCGAGAGCTCGGATCCGAAAACGGACCAGACAAACTCGAGGGTGCCGTCGGCTCCGAAGTACGAGGTACTATCGGCGCCGACACTCCCCCGGCTCCCATGCTACCCGGCTCTGAAGGCTCTGAACCCCGGCAGTGGGTCAGAGAAGGAGCAATCTGGGCGAAAAAGGGGTTAGAGCTCCCCACCCTGGAGGGAGGGGGGCAGGAGCACTCCCATCTGCAGCTGGGCCTGGAGGAACCTACGCATCATCCGGTCCATGTCTGCATCAGACAAGCTTGAAGTTGACCTAGAAGAGGCCACCGAGGTGGGCCGGGAGTGCCGCCTCGATGACCTCGAAGGCGGCCAGGTCTCCTCCTCCTCCGGTTCCGGGGAAAAAACATGGTGAATGGAGCCGGGAAGGAGAAGGCCCTGAGGCCCTGGGAGAAGCTACTTGCTTGGCCGGTGGGGCCGAGGAGGAAGACTCGGCCCACCGCTTGTGGTGCTTCTCTTTTCTCCTATCCCTCCTAGCTTCCCTCTCCTCCTGGCCTGAGGTGGGAGGGTGAGTCCCGGCCAGGGGAGCAGGGATGGAAGGTGGCACTGCCGCGGCAGGTGTCACGGAGGGAGAGGAGGACGAAGTCGAGTTCGGGGGCAACAGTCCCGCCAGAATCAACTTCGACCGCCTGTCCCTCAAAGCCCTGGGGTTGAAGGCTGGACAAATGGTGCAGCCTGAGGAGAGGTGGTCAACCCCAAGGCAGATAACACACCGAGTCTGGCCATCCGTTGGGGACAGCTTATGGCCACACTCGTTGCATTTAGAAAAGAAGGCTTTAGGGGCCTCAGACATGACTAGGGACAAATTACACTAGGCCCAAAGACAGATGCCTTTACACACGGGGGGGGGGGGGTAATTTAACTATAATTAACTACAAAAACAGTTAACAACTGTAAACTAACTAAGGAGCAACACACACACACACAATTTTTTACTGCTATAATAGAAAAAGAAAATAATTTTTCTCACAAAAAGATCTACTCCCACGCCTGGAACTTGTTCAGAGCTGCTGACTGAACCACGGCAAACGAGAGCTGAGGTCAGGAAGGGATAGCAGGGGGTTATGGGTAAGGGGGAGGAGCTTGGAGCTCGGATCTTAGCTGTTTGAAGCTGCCGGCTCGGATCCAATATGGAGCCGATACCCACAGGTTGATGGACAAATGAAGTTAACTACTTCAGATCTAGAATTATAACAGTAAACAGCAGACCCAGCCCCCCCCCCCAACCACTGTCTTCTCGAATTATATGGTTTGACCTTGCCAGGTTAAAAAAGTAACAATTACACGAATGCATTTTTGTTTGATAGAAACATTAGTCACATCTTGCATTCCAGATTTTTTCACCCAGATACACATTAGTCCTGCAAAGCTGTAAATACAGCAACAAATAACAGTCATTCATTTCATTCATAGGAGTGCCCCTTACCCAGTTCCCACCCAGAGTATCTGGTTTCAGCCTGCCAGGATAAAAATAATAATGGTTACATTAATCTGTTTGTTTATTATGTAACAACAGACGCATCTTGTATTCCAGCTTGCTTCACCACTCATTTGTTCTCCAAAATGAAAGTCACAAACACATTATACAGTGAAGCTAATTGTTTCATCCATTGACAGCCCTGTTAAGTAGTCTGTCTAGCATACTGATATGCTGCTTTGATTAAGTGATAAAAATGACATTAGATATAAAAAATATTTTAGATGGTGTACACCTGTATTTCCATATAGAATGCCAGCCTTTAAGTCTTAGTGTGTGTAAACTGAACAGGAATTGCAAAAGCAGAAAATGGCTAAACAGCTTCATTCTGAAGAGGGGAAATGTTCAGGAAGATAATTTGTTCATAGACTCAGCTGTACTGTTTGCTTTACAGAACTGAAGTCAGACGTGTCATGTCTAATCCAGTACATAAAGGTACATCAGAAAGGAAAATTTGTTCATCTGGATAGGAAGAGGTATTTGAGGCCTGCTTTGTCAGATGATATCACAGTGATATCACATATGATGAGGTGACACCATAGATGGTAAAAGATTCTGCCAGCAACGTCAGTGAAAAGTCATACAAGGAATTCACTGTATCCTACCCAAACACCCACAGTATAAAAAAACAGCCTAAAAGCGTGGGTTATGGAAAACACACATGAAGTAATAGGAATAACTAAGACATGGTACAACTGTAATATAGTCTGATCCACTTTCATACAGATTAAATGTCATATACATCTAAATAGCAGATCATGTAAAAGAAAAAAAATCAGAGGTGTCGCCATGTTATGAGTATACAAAAATCAAGTTTAGCCTCTTGAAACAATATGAAAATGATGCATACTGGCTAACCTGTTAGATCTTAATGAAGAACAAAGCCAAGCGCACCATAACAGTAGTTTCCATTATTTCTCCTTCAAGCCCTACAGTTCTTCAGCCAGCTTTACAAGACGTCCTTAAAGTGAACGCTGAAGGAAGTCTAATGCTTAATGGCAGATTAATATGAACTTATTAGTCCAAAAACAGCATATCCAATTTTTCCTAATCAAAATGACTTCACACAAATTGTTATAGAGCCAACTTGATCAAATATAACTATACACTACTGGATTAAATAATAACTAATGCTCCATTTAAATTAATCGATATGAAATGCTCACCAAATAGTTTAAGCGATCTGTCTACCAGTATCTACTAAACTCATAATCACTGCCCCAAAATTAAACCAAGTAATACAAGTTAAAAAAGAACAGGATTATAAATGAAATAAACCAAATTATAAATGTGTTAAACTGTACAAGCAATGCCTACATCAGTTATCTGGCTTTATCTGCCATTATTTAAAAAAAAAAAAAAAAAACTTACCGGGTACCACTTGGAATGCAAAGAAAGAAACTGGACACCATCATGATTTACTCCCGCTTTTTCAGTAATTCACCTTTAACTTCCCATGTGTTAGTTTTGCGTTATTAGGCTGCAAAAGGATATAATAACAGCTTTCTATGGAAATGTCAGTACTCAAATGTCAGGTGCTGAAAAACTGGTGGAAAAAAAAACTTGGAGAAGAGCGAATCTTGAAAACTGCTCTTCTCTTTAAAGCTTCTTTTTGCATGGGTGGGGGGCAAAATTGGCATCTTGGGCTTAGTATGTAAGTCCAGTCTTTTGGCCATTCAGTCCATGTGTTTTGGGACTCACTCTAGTGGGTCCTGACATTTAAAATGGTTACAGATATCGCAAATGCTTTTCATGATATGGTAATTCTGATTTTGTGGTCTTGATTGAATTCAAGACTAAAAATCAGAAAATTTACCATTCTGCCAAAAGTAGTATATTTGAAAGGTAAGCCAAGTGCTTTTTGTTAATGGGGGCACTTTAGCTCCCCTAGCATCCCTGGTAAATCTGCCACTGTTACAGTCAACAAAACAAAGAGCCAGCTAACACCTACACAACAGATAGAGTTCATTGGATGCCACCTGAACCCACGCAATCAAATTGCTAAACTCCCAGATTCCAGGATATCGTCCCTGCACCAGGTAGTTGTTCAGATCCTTCATCACGCCTCTCTTCCTGCAAAGCTTATTCTCTGGCTGCTAGGGTTGATTGCCTGTGTATCACACTATATCCCCTAGCAACATATGACATGAGATTTCTTCAGTGGACTCTGTTAGTTTTGTGGTCCATAATGTTGCACCTATTATCTGCTCAATAACGCCCCTCTTCAGGGCATTTATCAGTTTTTGGTTGACCACCCCAGATGTTTTGAATGATCTGCCTTTTTCACTACCACTCCCTATGGCTACAGAAACTGTGGACACTTCCCTACTCAGGTTGGGGATGTCAGTTCCAGAGGAGAGTGGTCCAGGGTTCCTGGTAAACAGGGAGGCCAGTTTTCTTGAAGATGAGGGTAGTCCTCCTTGCATTACAGGTTTTAAAGGACTCCCTTTCCAAGGGTGTGATTTCTGTCCAGAAGGACAGCATGACAGTAGTCTGGTACGACCTTAACCAGAGGGGGGGGATCTGCTCTTACCCACCTTGCTGGGAAAGTATTAGTGCATGTGGCAGTGGGCAATGTCTTTTTATTACTTTTTATGGAAACACATTTCAAGGACTTTCAATGTTCTAGTTGGCAAGCTGAGCATGTCCATTATTTTGCGTCGTGAGTGATCTCTCTCAATAATGCAGTGGAGACATATCTTCAATTACTAGGGCCAACCTTGCTGCAATCTTTTTGCTTTGTACCTAAACAAGTGCAGCACTTACTTTGCTCTGATCCATCCACAGGGTCAATCAGTGTGGGATGCTGTAATCCGCCACTGGCCCCCAGGTCTTCTTAACGAATTCCCCCCCATACCCTTGATAACAGATTTTATTCATAAAGCAAGAAGGTGCAAGCCCAAGGTGATCATCAATGCTGCCTTTTTGGCCACAACAAGTTTGGTTCCCCTTCCTCTTGACTGATCTATGCATCCTCCCAGGATGCTGGGCTGTCATCCATATCTTCTGAGTTACCCATCTGGACAGCATCACCCAGATCTAAAGACCGGCAGATTTCCTCCATTTTTAATGATGGTCAGAGATGCCACAATGTCAGCTTCAGTGGTTAATATCTTGATAGTTTCTCAAAAGCCAAATACTATAAATATTTAACAAGTGGAAAAGGTTTTCTGTGTGGGCGTCTTCTAAGGGAATAGACCCCTTTTCAGCTCCTATTCCATCTGTCCTGGACTTCTTGTCACATACCTTCCAAAAAGGCACTAGTTTCTCAACAGTACAGGTTCAGGAAGCAGCCATTTTCACTTTCCACATTGGACACAGCTAAACTTCTATTGCTTCCTTAAAGATTTCAAAGGTGTTTTTAAGAGGAACCTTCCTATAGAGATATCCCATCAGGGATCCAGTTCCTCCATGGGATATTTCAGTTATGCTGCAGGCATTAATGCAAGCCGCTTTTCAACATGCAGTCACAGCAGATCTAAAATATCTTTTATGGAAAATAATTTTTATGGTGGCTAATACTTCTGCAAAGCGGATTTCAGAATTTCAATCTCCACATTGCAATCCCCCATACATGGTCTTCCATAAAGACAGGGTATATTTTAGAACTAATCCCAATTTCCTCCCAAAGGTGGCAACCTAAGTAATCCTTAAGCACAGTCTGCCTGTATTCTTTCCAAAATTTTCTAATCAAGGGGAATATACTTTACACCTACTGGATGTTCATAGATAACTTAGATTTTATCTGCACAAGACTAAAGACATTAGAAAATCTGATGCTTATTGCTTTCTCTAAAGCAAAAGTTGGCCAAGGTGTATCAAAAGTCACTGTTTATTTGGCTTTCGGATTGCATAATGTTTGTTTACAACAAGCTGGATCTGCCTTTACTTAAGGAACCAAATGCTCATTCTAGAGGGGCAGTAGCTACCTCTACTGCTTTTCTAAGCAGAGTTCCTATTGACAGAATTTGTGCGGCAGCACCATAGTCAATGGATCACATGTTTGTATCTCATTACACACTGGATGTACAATTGAGGTCTTGTACATCCTTTGGCTCCACCATTGTCTCGAGTATCCTTTCTTGATGCCACCCAGGTGTTTTGGTAGCTTGGGAATCTGTCCCAAAGGTTGAATTGGACAAAAGCAGACCAAGTACAGTTATGTAAAATCTTACCACAACAGTAGATGTCCCTTCCTTCACTGTTGCAGTATTCCTTACATCTGGTTGCAGTATTCCTTACATCTGGGATTCCCTGGCTCGGGTAGCCAGACATCCAGCCAATATACAAAAGCCTTCGGTTGCTTTAAAGTATGCTGTACATCACATGCATGCTCCTCGCACAGTTCAGGGCATAAACGTGACATCTGGATGTACCATCTTCAGTACTGATAGCCCCAGTAGGAATGCCAGTCCAAAGAAAACCATGAGGTATCCAGTGCATCCAGAAGAGAAATGAACTAGGGGGAGGAGGCAGGGAGTGAATACTGCAACAGTGAAGGAAAGGACATCTCCTGTTACAGGTAAGATTTTACACAACTTTCCATTCACAGGTTGCAATATTCCTTACATTTGGGAAAGTGCCAAAGCTCAAAAAGAAGCTTGGAAGGAGGAGGGACTAGCAGACCCCTCTAGGAAGCCATGAAGAATGGCCCTAGCAAAATCAGCTCTAGCTCTGGAACTGTCATCCAACTTGTAGTGTTTTGGTAAAAGTATGCACAGAAGTCCAGGTAGCTGCCTCAGGGATAGAGTTAGTATCCAAACCTTTGAAAAAAAACACCAGAAGAAGCTACAGCCCTAGTAGAGTAAGCCTTTACTGAAGAAGGAGGGCTCATACCATGAAAAGAACAACAAAAAGAAATAGCCTTTGAGATCCAAGAAAAAAATAGTTTGCTTGGATACAACCAGTCCTATGGACCTACTATGAAAAGAAACAAACAACTGATCAGATTTTCTAATAGACATAGTCTTGTACAAATAAAATCTGAGCTGTCTATGCATATCCAAAGTACGCAGCACCCTCTCGGGAAATGAATAGACTGATTACATGACAACTCATTAACCACCTTGGGTATAATAGAAGGATTAGTACCCAAGGATACCCTGTTCTTATGAAACAACAAAAAAGGAGGACAAGCCATAAGGGCTTGAAGTTCAGACACCCATCTGGCAGAAGTAAGGGCCAACAAAAGAACAGTCTTCCAAGAGCAAAGTTGCAAGGTAGCTGAAGCAGCAGGCTCAAAAGGAACCTGAGTCAGCTTCTCCAAAACAAAATTAAGATCCCAGGGAGAAGGAACAGGCTTCCTGAGAGGCCTAATATGAAGTACGCCTTTAAGGAATTGTTTAGCTTCAAATATAGACGCTAAAGGAGAAGATAAAGGCAGACAAGCAGAGATAGTTGATAAGTGGGCCTTAACAGAAGAATAGGCCAAGCCAGCATTGAGCAATTCTCACAAATAACAAAGGACCAAAGGAACATCCACAGTAAATGGAGCCAGGTTACAATAGACACCAAACAGAAAACCTCTTCCATTTGGATAAGTAGGATTTCCTAGTATTGGGTTTCCTGGCCTCCTGCATGACCCTAAGCACTTCCTCAGAAAAAAAGGAGTCTGTGAAATCAGAATCCTATCACTTAGTGTCAGTTGAAGGGTGGACAGGTGTGGATGGATGAGAAATTCCTTGTCATGTGTGAGTAGGTCCACCCTGAAAGGTAACCTGTGGTGTTTGTCTTTGGCTATATGTAGAAGAAGAGGGAACCAGTGCTGTCTTGGCCAAAAGGGAGTCACCAACAAGATTTTGGGAGTGTCCGGTTGAATTTTGAACAGGACTTATGGAATAAGGGGAAGGAGAGAGAATGCATAAAGAAACATCCCCTTCAAGGAAAAAGAGAGGGCGTCCACCTTCCACAACAGAGGACCTGGCACTTTGGTACAAAATAGAGGATGTTGTCTGTTCAGAGCGGAGGCAAATTGGTGTACTTTAGGAGTACCCCACTCGTGGACAATGTCCAGAAGCGGATTCCTATCACATTATTGGAAGAACAAAACACCAAAATTTAAAAGAGATGAATTTTTTCGGGATGAAAGCAAAGAAACCTGAAAATCATGAATGTTAACAAAATCGAAGTGCATAAGTTCGAGGAAACATCTGTGAATGTTATGCAGTGCTTTTTTTTGTGAAACCAGGAATCAGTTCAGTGGAGACTGAGGTACAGTGAAGATTGTGAAATTCACCCCTTTCTCCACTGTAGTGCAATCTCAAAGATGGTATATGTAAGTTGCAGGAGGGCTTGCTAATGCTTTAAAAAAGGTTGTATTGAAGGTAACTAGTGAGTACCTTTGTGCTCCATTTCAGCGATTGTCTGTCAAAAACTATCCTCTGTTTGCTGTAGTACTTGCTGTAAATTGGAGATTAGTTTAAAGAGGTATACATGTATTTTTGCAGAATGGTTTTGTATGGAGTGAGTATTGGATGCAAGTTGCTTGCTTTGGTGGTCGTTTCAGTTATGTGCATGTTCGTGATCTTCAGGTTTTGTTGTTTTCAACCCGATCTTTTAAATGTTGGCATTTTGTTCTTTTGATAATGTGATAGGGATCCCCAGAAACACATCCCTGTGAAGCATTCATTTGTGGGATTGAGTTAAGGACCTGCTCAAAGTGTCTGCCACAATGTTTTTGACCTGAGGGAATGTAAACTGCCTGAAGAGTTACTTGATATTGGACATAAATCCCATACCAGAAATGCCAACCAGCAAAAAAGGTAAGATCTTGTTCTCCCCGTTTGTTTATATTCCACATCATTGTGGTATTGTCTGTAAATACCTAGAGAGGTCCTGGGGAGAAAAGAGGATGAAAAGCCTGAAGAGCCAGCAGAAGAGCTCTCATCTGTTTGACCTAGGTTCATAGGTTGGTACTAGGCTATTGGCCCTAGGGCCTATACAAGCCTAGCCATAACAATTCCCTGGCTATTTCTTCCCACACTATTTACTTCCCTGGACCCTTGTCTTGCAGGGCGACTGACACGATCCCTGGGGTGAATTTCCTTTCTCCCATCCAATCATCAAGATTCCTTTTGAAGAGGGCCAAAGAGGCGCTCTGACTGACAAGTATGGGCAGTCTGTTCCAGAGTCTGGGGAGTCTCTGGGTCAGGAACCTAGCCCTCCAGCATGTCTTGTTTATTGTGATGACAAGGTTTAGATCCCTAGAGCGTGTGGCTCTGAGGGATTGGGATTTCTTTAAGTGTAGCATGTCCAGCAGCTCTGGGTTTGACATGGCCTTGTATGTTAAGCAGAGATCGCCTCGGAGTAGACAATATGCGACAGAGTATAGCTTGAGCTTTTTAAGGCGGTCAACATTGATGTGCTTGTTCTGTAGAAGAGGAGACCAGACCCTCCTGCACCTTTAGGGAGCCAAAAGCTGCTCCCCATCCCATGTCTGAAGCATTTGTTAACAGTTTCTGAGAGGGAAGAAGGGGATGAAAAGGTAGCCCTGGATTTAAGGACAACTGCTGGATTCACCAGATAAGTTCCTTCTTGAGATGAGGTGTAAGAAAAACTATAATGTCTAGAGGATATGCATGTTGAAGCCAAACTGACTTCAGGAACCATTGAAACTTCATGTGGATCTTGGCTAGATGGAGCATAGGGTTGGTGTATGCCATGAAACCCAGAACTCTCAGAAACTCCCTAGTTGTAATGGAAGCCAGAGGAAGAAGAGTTCAAAAGAAGGAAATGAGTGTTATTGCCATGGGGAGGAGGCAGGGATGCCAGCACAGGCATATCAACCCTGCAGCTCAGAAAAACGTAACCCTGAGAAGGAGTCAGAGAAAACTTTTTGAAGTTTATTCTGAACCCCAGGCTCTGAAGAACAAAGATGGCAAAACTAAGATTTTGCAACAGGATCTCTGGATAGGAGGGCTAAATCAGCAGGTTGTCCAAGTAAGAAAATACTTGGATCCCCTGAAACCTGCAAAAAGCAATCACAGGAGTGAGGCATTTGGTTAATACCTTTGGGGCAGTAGAAAGACCAAATGGAACAATAGAGAACTGAAAATGCCAGGAAGAAACAGAGGAACACAAAAACTTCCTGAAAAGGGGATGGATCTGAATATGGAGATAAGCATCCTTGAGATCCGGAGACGCCATTCAAGTCTAAAGGGGCAAAATTGGGAACAGAGTCTGAAGGGGCAACATTCGAAAAGTGGGCACCTTCAGAAAAGTACTTGGATGAAAGAGATCTGGAATAGGCCTCCAACTACCCTGTTTTCTGGCATTAAAAACATTTTGGAGTAAACCCCCCCTTCCCCTTTGTGACACAGGTGCCTCTTGAGTAGCACCCTGAGTCAAAAGGTCTTGAAGCCCCTCTGGGAAAAAGGAGAGATGTTCCCAAGGAGGCTGAGGAATGCCCATAAAAGGAGAATGGGATTTCCACACAATGAAATACCCCTGGCAAATAATGGACAGACCAGACACCAAGAATCCTGAGTAATCTGAAGCCAAACAGGAAGAGAGAGAGAGAGAAAGGTAAAGAGAAAGGGAATCGTGGCTGGGAAAAGATGGCTAGTCAGACAGCACCTGGTTTATCTGGAAAGGAAAACTTCTGAGTCCCTGAAGTCTGAGTAGCCTTATTAGGAGGAGCCCACTTGCTATTCTTTTTGCCCTTAGGAGAAGGGTTAGATTGTCTGTGAACAAAGACTTAATTATCTGAAATTTAGGAACAGGAAAAACACGTTTGAGTTCTTGTAAGGCCTTCCCATTATCCTGAAGGGACTTAAAGCAGCAGCAGCTTCCCCAAACAAGTGTTTATTATCAAGAGGAGCATCTATCAACTTAGCCTTGATATCGTCAGGCAATGCTTGAAGCCGAAGCCAAGAATGCTTCCTCATCACTGAACCAGAAGCAGCAGCCTTAAAAGAGGTATCTGCTGTTCATAACTACACTTGATGGAATGACAAACCATGTGCGAGGAAGTCCCTAACAGGGAAAGAGTAGATGTTTTACCCTCAGAGTCTGGGAGATCAGAAGTAACCTGACAAGCCTGAGAAAGGAGAGCCACCACATACCTGGACATATGGGTCTGATAATTAATAGCCCTTAAAGCCAAGGTAGCCAAGGTGTAAGCCTTCTTACCTGGCCTTTCCATGGTTCTGCTGTCTTTATTAGAAGGCAGCAACTTGGTCGAATGAAGCAATTGAGAGGGCTTGTCAGATGTTACTGACACCGCTGAGGGGTCAGTAGCAGGACACTTATGCAAAAAGTTACAGTGCTCAGGCACAGGCTTTTTGGGACCAGGGGGCAGGAAATCAGGAGCTTTAGGTTCATAGGTTCATAGGTTTATACTAGGCTATCTGCCCTAAGGCATTTATAAGCCTAGCCCAAATTTTTGTGGCTTACGCCACCCCTTATATGAAAAAATACTGTGCCCATTAATTTGTTGTGCCTCTGTCCAGCAGTGACACAGAGATGATTCCCGGGATAAACCTACGATCTCCCATCCACAGGTCAAGATTTCTCTTGAACAGAGCCAGCGAGGTGCTCTGCCTCACATGGACCGGGATTTTATTCCACAGCATAGGGAGTCTCTGAGTGATAAATCTATCCCTCCAGCACGTCCTATTTATATCCGTGCTAAGGTTTAAGTCGCTTGCTCTAGTGGTTTTGGTGGATTTGGATTTTTTGAGGTGGAGCATGTCCATTAATTCTGGGTTGGACATGGCCTTGTATGTCAGACACATGTCACCTCTGAGCAGACGGTATGCAACTGAATAGAGCTGGAGTTTCTTCAATCTGGCAGCATATGACAGATTTTGGAGTCCCTTTATCCTTTTGGTGAGGAACTTTTGGGGTCTCTCCAATTTCTGCAGATGTCAGGTGCGATACATCCCGAATGGGGCATTGTACACGATCATTGGTCTGATAAGTGAAGAGTACAGGGGAACAATGACCTCACTAGATCTGGATGTGAATCCCTTCATGATCAGGTGGGCAATGTAGAAGGTCTTTCTAACCACTTTAACAACGTGAGTGCCAAAAGAAAGGCCACTGTCAACCTGGGTCCCCAGGTCCCTGATAACCTCTTCTGTGCTTAGTGGATTGCCACCTATATGGTAGCTTGGGGTTACCTTGTTTTTCCCGAAGGGTATGACTATACATTTTTTGGCGTTTAACTTCAGGCCATGGCTCTGGCACCAGCTATCTGTTTCCGTGAGTCCCTTCTGAAGGATATCCGTGTCCGATGCACTTTCCACTATGGCCCAGTTTGCAGTCGCCTGCAAACTTTGTCAGCCAAAGTCCTCCCATGTTGGCCTGTACTTCTGAGAAGTTGATGCCGAACAATAGGGGCCAAGGACCGAGCCCTGTGGGACACCGCTTGTGACCGGCTTGGAGTCTGACATAGCGCCAGCAACTCTAACCCTGTGGGTTCTGTCCTTAAGCCAGTTTGCAGCCCATCTTGTGACATATGGGTTTACATTTAAGCTGGTAAGTTTTTCTACAATACCCGAGTGGGGTATTGTGTCTTTGCAAGGTCAAGGTAGGCTGTATGGACTGCCTTTCCCTCATCAATGGCCTTGGTGACTGTTTCGAAGAAGTCGACCAAGTTCAAAAGGCAAGATCTGCCCTTGACGAAGCCAAACTGGGTCGGGTCCAATGTCTGCAAGTCCCCTATATCTTTGTTTATGAGCTCCATTATGATCCTCTCCATAGCTTTGCAGACTAGACTTGTTAAGCTTATGGGGCGGTAATTACCAGGGTCCGTAGAGGCACCGCCTTTGTGGAGTGGGACCACAGTTGCCGTACGCCACTCCTTGGGCACGTATCCTGTGGTAAGGCTGAGATTAAACAGCTGCCTTATGTGCGGGTTTAATTCCTCATTTAGCTCGTGTAGCACACAGCCAGGGACACCATCTGGTCCCATTGATGCTGTGTTTTTAGCTTTAGAGAGAGCAGCTTTCACCTGCGCATTTGAGATGTCTGGGAGGCTACACTCTGCTGGGATAGTTATCTCTCCTTTAGGGGAGAGGGGGGTGAAGTTTGCACTGAACCTGTCTGCCAGTATGTTGGCAATGACTGTGGGTTCAGTGATTTTTGTATCATTTTGGACTAATTCTGAGCATATCTGGGAGTTTCCACCCAGGTTCCTAACATAGCTGAAAAAGGCCTTATGATTGTCCTTTGAATCCATGGCAATTTTTCTCTCAAAATTGGCCTTAGTTGATTTTATGAGTGCTCGTATTTTTTACTAATAATGATCAGGGGTGACTTCCCTTTATGGATTTTGTTCTATCATGTAATAGCTTTCTCCTCTTATTGTAAAGTTTGTTAATGGCTGGGGTCCACCAGACTGGACGTTTGCCTTTGTGGAAAGAGTCTTGGTTTTATTTGGGATTGCCTGATCCATGCAGTCCTGGAGGTGTTCATAGAAGGCATTTGTAAGGGCTTCCGCAGCTTGGGTTGTGGTTTCCACTGGCTCAGGGGCCTTGAAGGATACCACACCAGTCTTGAGTAGTGTGAAGTTTGCTTTAGAGAAGTTCTTCACTGTGGTCATTTTGTTTGGGGTGGGGCGGATGTGGATTTCCAGTGAGATTAGTTTATGATCAGATCTCACCAACGAGGGATATACTTCGGTGTGGAGCATTTTGTCCCCATGTTTGTGATAATGAGATCTAGTATATTTTCTCCTCTCGTGGGAACAGTGACTAGCTGTTCCATGGCATTTGAATTTATGAACTCCAGGAACCGTTGGGCTAGAAAGTTAGGGCTTGAGTAATGTTCCCAGTCTATATTCGGGTAGTTGAAGTCACCCAATATGATGGTGTTTGGAGATACATTTATACCCTCCAGTGTCTTCAGGAAGGCTGTGTGGGGTTCCTGAGTTTGAGAGGGTGGCCTGTAGCATGCTACAATTTGTAGAGCAGTTTTGCCTATGGTTAGTTGCACCTGGATGGTTTCGAAGCTGTGCGTTGCCACCAACCTGGAGGTGTGGGTATCCTTTATGAATATGGATACACCCCCTCCTTTTGTGGTGTGGTCCGGGTTTTGGGGCCGGAACGCATGATATGAGGTAAAACCTAATAGTGCCGGGGTGCTCTCAGGAGCCTTGAACCAGGTTTCAGTTACAGCACAGACATCGATATCGACATTTAGAGGAATTTGAAAATGCATCCAGCAAAACAGTCAAAATAAGAGGAATAGTGGAAGGTTTAGGAGATTCCATCTGCAGCAATTCGTACTACCTCTTATATATCTGAGACCTGAGCACAGTCCCACTTAAAAAAAAAAAAAAAAAAAAAATTATAAAAATAAAACTCCTGTCATCCTGGAGACTGTATCCACAAAAGAAATTTCTTCAAAGGGAGTATCAGAACTGGTAGATTCCTCTTCCTCTGACCCATAGTCCAAAGGAGAAGGAATTTGGGAAGAGTAAGCAAGGTATTCCTCATCAGAATCCAACTCTTCCTCTGAGGAATCCTGTTCCTTGGGCCTTTTAAGTGGAGTGGAGGACCAAGGGGGAGCTGGAACAGAAATCTTCTGAGGAGGTTTCAATGCCATCAAAGTCTTAAACAGTCCTTGATTGAAAGCCTGCCACTCACTCTGGATCCCTAGGGGTAGGAGAAACATGTTTAGTTTTCTGCCATTTCTTTGTTGGGATGCCTGCCTTGTAAAACTTGGAAGGCTCTGACCCAGGACGGCAATCAATAACAGTAGCAGGGACTTCTTCTCTAACAAAAATCTGAGGAACACTCCTAGGCCCCATGGAAATAATCAACCGTGGTTCTCCTTGAACGTTCAAAACAGATGTCTGTAAAACTACATCGGACGTGCTGAGAGCCAGATCCCCACCAGCCTTCAACCCAGTCTCTACAGAAGAATCCAACAACAAAGCCAGACGAAACTGTAACTTCTCAATCACCTCTGGGGAAATGTCCGGCGAAGGCTGGACAACAGACGATTCCGGTCTTGGTCTCTTACCCTTCTACTTCCTCAATGGCTGACCCTCGGGGTGGGAAGTTTCTTTCATGGTATCCTTAGTGAGAAGCTTAAGTCACTGATTCCCCAGATACAATGCTAAGGAAGCCAACTATGCAGAGTCTTTGGTAAAAAACCCTGACAAATAGAGCAGGATATATGGTCTTGAGAGGCACCCAAGCAAAACAAATGCTGTTTGTGGTGGTCTTTATGGGGAATCTGTCTCCTGCACTGGCATTTACCCTTTCTGGATGACATGAAACCCTAGAAGCAGCAACCAAAAAACAAAAAAAAAAATGAAATCTGAACGGGGTACTTCTGCAACGACTTGGAAACCAGCAAACAGGATGTAGGCTTTCAGACCAATGATCAAGTGATGCGTTCAGACTGGCGGCAAAGAAGTTCTGAGGATGGTATATCCAGATTTCACCTTTATGCCCTATGCTATGTGAGGAGCATGTGTATGATGTACGGTGTACCTTAAAGCAACCGAAAGCTTTTCTATACTGGCTGGACATCGGGCTGCCTGAGCCAGGGACTCCCAAATGTAAGGAATACTGCAACCAGTGAATGGAAGGACATCATTGGATATGAAAGTTTTGTACTTACCATAAGGATAGATCCATGTTGTCTTGTCTTTGTCTGATTCAACATCTGTCCCTTTATCCCCCTTCCTAAATCATCACCTGATGTTGCTTTGGAAAGGATGGAGTTCACCAAGAACATTATCCTTGAACAGTTGCTGTTTTCTGTTTTTCTGGCATTTTCCTTAACTTTTGCTATAGGTTAGCCTTTTATGATAATTATTGTACAGTGTACTGTTTGTACGCAGGCAAATGCAATCTGAGATTGTTATGGGCAAGGGAGGAGTCAGAACCCTGGATCCACAGCTTCTAAAAACTTGCAGAGGATGGATCTGACTCATCTGGTTCAACCTTTGAGTTGTCAGATCTAAGGAAAAGACAACATGGATCTATTGTTATGTTAGGTACATAACTTCCGTTTCTACAATATGTGTAAGTCACTTCCCTGTGGCCTGTCTTACTCCTCTATCAAGGGTGATTTTTCTCATATTTCAGCATCTCTTCCCATGGTTCCCCCCTATTTTCAGGCATTCTGATGTCAGTGTTTTTGAAAGGGGTATTGCATAAGAGACCTCCAAAATAAACTTTGGCTCCTCTGCTGGATCTTAATTTTTTTGTTAGAAAAGCTAACATTTGCTATGTTTGAACCAACTCATCTGGCTAACTTGAGGTTCTTAACATGGAAATATATTCCAGTATCTCTAATATTCATTATTCAAGAATAAACCAACCTGTTTTACTCAGGATATGTGTGTGTGTCACCATTTCCTTTTTGTGGGCATGGTAATGCTGACTGGGCAGTGGAAGAAGTGGTCATAGCAGTACACCACAAAGTACTGAAAACAAAAGTGGTATGCCCCCAAAACCTTACAGAGCATTGTAAAGCAGTCAGTAGTCTGTGTAGCAGACGCACACTGAGCTGAGTGGAAGAGGGGCATTGACTACAACTCCGATCTGAGAAGACATGCATGGCTGAAGGAACAGGTCTTACCAGATCATGTTAAAGCTAAGTTATTAGATGCTCCTATGGATAAGGCCAGTTTGTTTGGTACACCTGCCCAGCAGGTAATGAAGAAAATGGAAGAAAAGGCAAAATCTGTACAACGGTTAAAGATTTCTTGCAGGTTCAGCCCCCAAGGTTTAGCAGGAACTGGCCTGCCAAAAATTGGTCCTTTCCTGACTCCACAAGATCCCAAAGGGGCAGGAATAGACGTTCCAGAGGCAGAAATCAATCCAGAGGGGGTGCCTACAGAGGACGACAGTGGCAAGGTAATAACAGAGGCACAGACACAGCCACTACCACTACAACAGCACAATCACAGTGACTTGATTCTAACTCCGCCTACCAGGGAACAAATAGCAGCACCATTAGGCGGAAAATTAACCTTATTTTCGAAAAACTGGCACTATATCACAAAAGACAAGTGGATTTTGCAAACCATAGACCAAGGTTACCGGTTCCACTTCCACACTTTACCAGTCAAAAGAGGAATGCCAAACCTGCCACCAAATCAAAAAACAGAAGCTCTACAGCAGATAATGCAATTAACAAAGATGAGAGCTGTGGAAAGAGTACCAATAAAAGAACAAGGCAGAGGATTCTACTCCAGACTATTCCTAGTTCCAAGAAAGGAAAAAAGTTGGAGACCTATTCTCGACCTGTCCACCTTAAACACATACATCATTGTCCCAAAATTCAAAATGCTGACCCTACAGCAACTCCTTCCCATGCTGGGCAAGGAGTGTTGGCTGGTAACTCTAGATCTCAAGGAGGCATACCTGCACGTCCCCATTCGACCAATTTGCAGAAGAT
This sequence comes from Protopterus annectens, assembly GCF_019279795.1. Lineage (NCBI taxonomy): Eukaryota > Metazoa > Chordata > Ceratodontiformes > Protopteridae > Protopterus > Protopterus annectens. Next base: position 381,767,201 of record NC_056737.1, on the reverse strand, counting down.
ACCTCAGATTTCTTGCAGGATCAGAGCACTATCAATTCTCAGCATTGCCCTTTGGCTTATCTACTGCCCAGAGTATTCACAAAATGCCTGGCATCAGTAACGCCCACTGCAGACTACAGGGAATCCAAATTTATCCATACCTGGACGACTGCCTGCTACAAGGGGACAACAAAAGCAAGCTGACAACAGATTTACAAAGGGTCATTTACTTGCTACAAGCACTGGGATACACAGTCAATTTACAAAAGTCAAGGCTGATACCATCCCAAACAAGGACATTCTTGGCTGAATTGGACACAGTAAAACAAATGGCATTCCTAACTGCAGAAAAACAAAAGGAACTCCCTCTTTACTTCTTGGCACTAACAAGACAGAACAAGCTAACAGCAAGAAAAGTTCTGCAGGCCTTGGGCTTCATGGCATCATGCATAATCTTGGTTCCACATGCCAGACTACATATGAGAAAACTACAGTGGTACCTAAAGAATTTATGGTCCCAACACAGGCACAGCCTAGAAGCAGAAATTCCACTAATCCCATGCCTAAAACAGGAGTTCCTATGGTGGGCTCAAGCATGCCAGTCAAACCCAGGCCTACCCTTTCACAACTATCAAGCAAGCCAAACCATCACAACAGACGCCTCAGACCTAGGATGGGGGGCTCACATGCTGGACAAATGCGTACAAGGATTGTGGACGCAGGACCAGCTTCACCTGCACATCAACCTAAAAGAAATGCTGGCAGTAAAACTGGCAATCCAAAAATTCAGACCATTTCTCAAAGAAGGCCATTTGATGATAAGGACAGACTCAACAAACAGGGAGGCACTCATTCATACCCCCTATGCAGAATGACTTTGGACCTTTGGAACCTGGCACTCAGCTACAACATCCAGTTACAGGCAATATTTGTACCGGGAAAGGAGAATACTCTAGCAGACATGCTAAGCAGAACCACCTCGGATGCTCACGAATGGATGCTACACCCGGACATCTTCAAGACCATCTCAAAGAAATGGGGAATGCCACAGATAGATCTATTCGCTTCCCCTCTCAATCACCAGCTCAAAAAATTCTGCGCAAGGACATTCCACCCACTTGCATGGAAAGTGGATTCGCTCTCCTTCAGCTGGAAAGGTCTGACAGCATATGCATTCCCAGCTCTTCCCTTGATACACAAGGTATTACTAAAAATCAAGGAGGAACGTCCAAGGATAATCCTGATAGCTCCGAACTGGCCAAGACAACACTGGTACCCATTGCTGAGGAGCATGTCTCGAGACAAAATGTGGTCAATACCCCTGATGCCTTTGATGTTAACTCAGAACAACTACAGCATCATGCATCCAAACCTAAAAACGTTGCAACTGACTGCATGGAACATCACATAGCAGCAACTAATCCAGAACTTTCCCAAAGGGTTAAAGACATTATCCTTGAAGCCCGCAGACCTTCAACAAGAAGGAACTATGCAGGAAAATGGAAAAGGTTTGTCATTTGGAGTGCTGAAAGAGGAAAAGATGTGTCGAATATAGATATTGCTAACATTCTGGAGTATTTGGCAGAGCTTCTACATACAGGCCTGTCCTATTCCTCCATCAAGATACATGCATCAGCTATTTCAGCAGAATACAGCTTTGATCCACCTGTCTTTTCACATCCTTTACTCAGGCAGTTCCTCAGAGGGATCAAGAATGTAAAACCTCCTAGGAAACCACCATTGCCAGCTTGGGATTTGAACTTTGTGCTAGAAAAGTTGACACTGCACCTTTGAACCAGCAGCAACAGCAGACCTACAGCATCTATCATGGAAAACTGCTTTCCTACTGGCAATAACCTCAGCAAGGAGGGTTTCTGAACTTCAGGCCCTAATGGCAGTACAACCCTTCCTAATCTTCCACCAAGATAGAGTGTCCATGAGGACTAATCCTACATTTATGCCTAAGGTGGTATCCAGAGTGTCTTTGAACCAGGCAATCCACCTACCTACCTTCTTCCCAACCCACAAAACAGAGGGAAAGAATGCTGCATACCTTGGATGTACATAGACAGCTACGCTACTACCTGGACAGAACAAAAGTAACAGAAAAACTGACCAGCTTTTTGTAGCCTATGCAACAGGAAGGGAAGGAAAAGCTATTTCCAAACAGACAATCTCCAAATGGATAGGAAATTGCATACGATTCTGTTACTCCTTCCATGGAAAACCAATTCCACAGAACATAAGGCCTCATTCTACAAGGGCAACAGCCACTACCACAGCCTTCTTACGAGGAGTGGCAACCAAGGACATTATTGAGGCGGCTACTTGGACCTCCGTGCATACATTTGCCAAGCATTATAATTTACCTCTGTATTCCAGATCCCGAGCAGGGTTTGCCACTGCTGTACTGCAAGGGATCCTAACCACACCATAATCTATTCTTCCTCCTCCCCTAGTTGGCTATGGTATTCTACCCAGTTGTTATGACTGCCGATGCATCCATGAAGGACATAGTACAGTTTTGTACCTACCATAAATGTAGATGTCCGAACTGGATAGCATCTGCAGTCAGGATTACCCTCCCTCCTTCCCCTCTGTGGTACTCCTAGGGTATTTACCCTCCTAATAGCTAGCTGGTGGGGGGAGTCTCTTATGGTGTATTTGTTTGTATATATGTACATACATGCTTATTTTTTGTGTTTGCCTTCTATCTTTTGGAAACATTGGCATTTACCCAAAATTTAGCCTTCCTAGAGGGCAACTGGCATCTGGGGCAAGAAACACTGAGGAAAATGGCGTTGGCTGATGCCTTTATACCCGAAGACCAGCAGAGATGACGTCGGGTGAAGTGCGACATCAGCCGAAGCCGGACCCGGACTTTGGAATCCGGCCGACCGAAGGGCTGCCTGACGACAGGACAACCCAGTTGTTATGACTGCAGATGCTATCCAGTTCGGACATCTACATTTATGGTAGGTACAAAACTGTACTTTTTCTCTACTTGTTAAGCACCTGTTTGTTTGTTCTGATATCCTGCCAAGGAGTGTACCATATAACTGATTTGTTTGCAGTTAAAAGCATTCTGCAGTCTCTCCTTGCTCCTTTATCTGTTTAAAAACTTTCATTTTGTGGCTCACTGCTGTTCTTCTGCTATGATAAACATTTCTGTAGTGTTTACTGGCTAAAAGAGTGTAGGCTACTAGCTGTAGTATTGTCCCAGTTCAGATAAGCTGTCTCTGGGCCTGTTTGTTTTTGCAGTGGTTGATGTTCTTCATGTTTCACTGTTGCAGTCATCACATTTGGGTTATTCCTGCCAGGGTACCTTCGGCCAGCCTGATTACCAGAGAATTAGTATTTCTGCGTTGGCTGCTGTCGCTTGAGGACTGATGTCAGGTCATCAGTAGTATAAAGTAAGGCAACCAACACCATTACATCAGTCTTTCTTGCCGTGGAGCCCGAAGCAGAAGCCGTTTGCACAAGTGCCTTTCGGCCGCTACCTGAGTTTTTGTCTAGCGAATTGAAGTTGAAGTATTCTAAAGCTAAGTACCCTGTTGGGGATTCTTTTTTCTTGCACTAACCGATGTCAGAAAAAGTTAATTATTGTCTCGCCTGTGGAAAACAGATACCACACTGAGACTTCCACTCTTACTGCATCACATGTTCTTCATGTTTCACTGTTGCAGTCATTACATTTGGGTAATCTGCTGGCAGGTTGCCCTCAGTCGGCCTGAATTCCAAAGTCTTGGGTCCTGCGTTGGTTGCTGTCTTCTCTTCCATGACATCAGGTCGTCATGGGTATAAAACATGCAGCCGGCGCCATTTTCTTTAGTCTTTCTTGCCGCGCGGTGCCCGAAGCAGAAGCATTTCTCAAGTGCCGGTCGGCCGACTACTGAAATATTCAAGTTTGAGTTTCAGAACCGAAGTCTTCACTAAAGCTAAGTACCTCATTGGGGAAACTTTTTTCTTGCTTTTTACCGATGTCAGAAAACGTTAATAATTGTATTACTTGTGGGAAGCAAATACCTCATAAGGATTTCCATTTATACTGTATTCCTTGCCTAGGCCATGATCACACCGTGCCTGGCTGTCGGTTTTGTGCTAGATTTAACCAACGCACTATTAAGTGTCGGTATATTTTTGCATCAAAGTATTTTGGAAACAGATTTAACTACCCAGAAATGTCGTCAGATAGCAATCCGACTACCAGAGTACATAAAAAAACGCAAAGAAAGGGACAGAGAAAGGCAGTCGAGATCCAAAACCGACGACGAAGCTTCTCCTAAGCCAGTCACCGGTTTGCCAGTACTCAGTGAGGTGCTTTTGCAGCCCCTGATAACCGCTACCTTCGAGTTGCAGGCCTCTACTGACACCCATGTGGAGTCCGGCATGCCACAAGATACTCAAGGTATTGGACCGACAGATGTATCTCCCTCAGATGAGTCCAGAGCCGCTGAACAGGAACCGGCTTCTGAGGGTGTTTTTAGACCTCAACATTTATATATCAAACCGAAGACAGCTGCAAAACCAAAGACAAAAGCAACTTCTAAAACTAAAAAACCGACGCATGAGCCACGTGCACAGGCCTCTATGCCTAAAAAACAGATGATCAGAATGGCTGAAGACCTTATTACCTTGATCAGGGGTACCTATCCCCCTCCAGATAAGAAGCCTACGCAAGACACTGACTATGAATCTTCAGATCAGGTTTCTATTTCATCTGATCAGGAATTATCTATACCGCCCTATGAGGATTCTGATGCTGAGGAGTCTATTCCATCTGCATCTCCTCCTGAGGATTATTCATTTGGAGAAACCTTGCATACTTTGAGGGAGCATTTTCACTGGGAGAGTCAAGACTTCTCAGAATCAAAAAAGAGGCTCAGGGATTTCCTTTTTCTCCCTCAGCACAAGCCTTTAGCCATTCCCCCTGTTTTAGACATTGTGGATGATGTGTTTTCGGAGTCAAGCTTGACCCCTGACTCCTTACCTCCGGCTCCCAGTAAGCCTGACAGATATTACAGGGTCCCTGACTCACATAAATTTTTATTTAGAAACCCTGCTGCTGATCCTGAAACTATTTCACAGGGTCCAAAGGGAGTTAAGACCTCAACAGCAAAAAATCCTACCCCCTCTGACAGAGATTCAAGGGCACTGGACAGATGGGGAAAAATGTTTATACATCTGCAACCTTGGCAATCAGGGCCTTAAACTGTCAATTTCATATGCTTAAGTACCAACAACATGTTATGGGATTGCTGAAACAGAAAATGATGTTGATTTCAGAATGTGCAGAAAATAAAGAATTGCAGGATTTATTACATGCAGCTGAACAAGTTGGAAAGCATACTTTGCAATGTGGTTTTGATTCTATAGAGGCCTCCTGCAGGGCCACAGTTACTGGATCTGTGATTAGGAGGCATGCCTGGTTAAAGGAACAAAATTTGCCTGATCATGTTAAAGCTAAATTGCTAGATGCACCTTTACAGCATGATTCTCTGTTTGGTATTAAGGCAGAAGAGGTTTTAACGAAAATGGAAGACAAGGCTAAGTCTATGCAAACTGTTAAAGACTTCTTACAAGTGCAGCCACCAAGATTCAGTAGAGACTGGCTTACAAAAAATTGGTCCTTTCCTGTGTCAGACAGAGCTCAAAGGGGCAAATCCAGATGCCCTAAGGGTCCCAGATACCAGGCACAAGACTCAAACAGGTCAAAGCAATGGGGCGCATCCACCTCCAAATCTGGAGGAGATAAGGCGCAAACCTACAGAAAGCAGTCCCAATGACTTCCCTCTACCTACACCAACTACTTATCTTTTGGTAGCACCCATAGGGGGGAAATTAGCACTTTTTGCTCAAAATTGGCAGTTAATAACCCAGGACAAGTGGGTACTAAACATTGTATCACAGGGATACAGATTCCATTTCCACACTCTGCCAATGGCAAATGGTTGACCAGATCTGCCAAAAAATCAATGGGCAGAGGCACAGAAACAGGTTATGTCCCTCATGGATATGGAGGCCATTCAGACAGTACCAGAACAGGAAAAAGGACAAGGTTTTTACTCAAGACTGTTCTTGGTACCCAAAAAGGACAAGGCCTGGCAGCCAGTACTGGATTTATCGATTTTGAACACATACCTGGACATTCCAAAATTCAAAATGCTGACCTTGCAGCAGCTTCTGCCCATGCTGGGCAAGAATGCTTGGCCGGTGACTTTAGACCTAAAAGAGGCATACCTGCACATCCCAATAAGACAGTCGTGCAGAAGATACCTCATCTTTGGCTTATCTACTGCGCCCAGGGTCTTTACAAAGTGCCTGGCACCAGTAATTGCATTTTGCAGACAAAGAAGTATACAAATATATTCTTACTTGGACGACTGTCTCATTCAAGCAAAGAACAAGGACACTCTTCTTCGACACCTGGCGTTTGTGAAAAGGCTTCTAGCATACCTAGGGTACACAATAAACGAAAATAAATCACAACTGGTACCCCCTCAAAAGATAACATTCCTGGGTGCAAGCTTGAATACAGCTGCCCAGATGGCTTACCTCATGCCAGACAAATAAAGGCAACAGACTACTTACTTCAAACTGATGGCAACAAAAACCCAGTCTTCTGCAAGACAAATTCTGCAGGCTCTGGGCTTCATGGCATCCTGCATCCTACTAATTCCATATGCAAGACTGCATATGAGGAAACTTCTATGGTACCTAAAAAGTTTATGGAGTCAGCATTCACACAGTTTGGAAACAATGATTCCTCTCATTCCCTGCCTGCAGCAGGAGATGTTCATCCTGCTATACTGCTGCAGTCATCACAATTGGGTTATCCTATCATCAGGCGGTCCCGCAGTCGGCCGAATCCCAAAGTCCTGGTCCGGCGTCGGTTGCCGTCGCCTCTTCCCTGACGTCAGTGCGACAGGGGTATAAAAGAGACAGCCGACGCCATTTTCTTCAGTCTTTCTTGCCGCGCGGTGCCCGAAGCAGAAGCAGTTCGCAAGTGCCGGTTGGCCAGCTCCTGAAATTTTCGAATAGAGTTTCAGCCCGAAGTCTTCTCTAAAGCTAAGTACCCCGTTGGGGAAACTTTTCTTGCCTCAGACCGATGTCAGACAAAGTTAATAATTGTATTTCTTGTGGGAAGCAAATACCTCATAAGGATTTTCATTCTTATTGTATTCCTTGCCTAGGCCCAGACCACGATGTCTCTGGTTGTCAGTTTTGTGCTAGGTTCAACAAACGTACAATTAAGCGTCGGGCAGAATTCGCCCAGCATTATTTTGGCAGAAACTTTAACTATAGCATGCCGTCGGAGCAACCGACATCAGCAATGATTAAAAAAAGCAAACATAAGGACCGGCAGCCAAGACCAAGACCAGATACCGAGGCCTCAGCAGGGCCTAACGCCGGTTCTCCTGTTTTCAGCGAGGCGCCTTCGCAGCCCCTGACTACCGCAGATTCAGAATTTATGACGGCATCCCAAACCGAAACAGTTGGGCCCCAGGATCCGGTTCCACCTCACTCCTCGGACGCCAGCCTCGACGGGGATCTGGAAATTTTGGATAGGCCTTCAGTCTCAGAGGGTGTTTTCAAACCGACAACTGCCTCTGCCAAACCTCATGCTAAGCTCAAAGCCCCCTTGAAAGTTAGAAAACCGGGGCCACACACCCCCCCCACAGGCCCCTCTGCCTAAAAAACAGATGCTTAAGATGGCCGAGGATTTAATTACCCTTATCAGGGGATCCCAACCCCCACCTGACAAAAGGCCTAGACTGGAGGAAGATTATCCTTCCTCTGACCAAGGATCCATTTCCTCAGGCATCTCTGACGACCAAGATTACTCCTTCCCTCCTTATGAAGACTCAGATGCTGAAGAGTCCATTCCCTCTGTCTCCCCCCCTGAAGACTACTCTTTTGGGGAAACTTTACACACCATGATTCCACTGGGAAGGCCAAGATTACTCTGACTCCAAGAAAAGACTCCGCGAGTTTCTTCTTCTTCCACAGCATAGACCACTGGCAATCCCTCCAGTTTTAGACATTTTGGATGATGTTTTCTCTGAATCCAGTTTAAACCCAGATTCCTTACCTCCAGCACCAGCTAGACCAGACAGATACTACCGAGTTCCTGATACTCATAAGTTTCTATACAAAAGCCCTAATGCAGACCCCAAGACCATTTCCCAGGGTCCCAAAGGGGTTAAGGCCTCTACTGCTAAGAATCCACTTCCTTCTGAAAGAGATTCCAGAGCATTAGAAAGATGGGGAAAGAAAGTGTATACGTCTGCCACTTTGACCATGAGGGCACTAAACTGCCAATTCCACATGCTAAAATACCAACAGTATTTGAATACACAGTTAAAGCAGAAGCTGATCCCTCAGACAGATCAACTAGATTTGAAAGAGATGCAGGATTTGCTGCATGCAGCAGAACAGGTGGGAAAACATACCTTACAGTGTGGTTTTGATTCATTGGAAGCCTCATGTAGAGCAGCTGTCACAGGGTCTGTCATACGTAGGCATGCTTGGCTTAAAGAACAAGCCTTAACCGAACATGTCAAAGCAAAGTTATTGGATGCCCCATTGCAGAAAGATGTGTTATTTGGTGTCAAAGCAGAGGAAGTTTTGAAGAAAATGGAAGAAAAGGCAAAAAATCTATGCAAACAGTTAAAGATTTTTTACAGGTACAACCTCCTCGTTTCAGCAGAAGCTGGCCATCAAAAAACTGGTCCTTTCCTGCATCAGACAGACCCCAAAGAGGTAGGTACAGGCGCCCAAGGGGCAGAGGCCAGCCACAAGGTTCTTTCAGGCCTAGACAATGGCATACAGCAACTCAAAGAGGTGGAGACGAAAGATCTCAACCCTTCAGGAAACAAACACAATGACTTCCCTCTTTGCCTGCCAAGCAAAATTGCCCTGGCAGCACCTTTGGGAGGGAAACTGGCTCTATTTCCACAAAATTGGCACATCATAACAAAGGACAAATGGATTCTGGACTTTATTACCCAAAGCTACGGATTTCACTTCCACACTTTACCTCGGATGAGAGGCATGCCAAATCTGCCTCCAAACCAATGGACAGAGGCACAAACGCAAATTTCAGCTCTCATGGATATGAAAGCAATTCAAAAGGTACCTACAAAAGAGCAAGGTCAAGGTTTTTACTCAAGTCTGTTTCTAGTCCCAAGAAAGGACAAAGCCTGGAGACCCATCTTAGACCTCTCAATTCTGAACACATACCTGGAGGTACCCAAATTCAAAATGCTCACACTACAGCAGCTCCTTCCCATGCTGGGCAAGGAGTCTTGGCTGGTAATGTTGGACCTCAAAGAGGCATACCTGCATGTCCCTGTCAGACAAGATTGCAGAAGATACCTCAGATTTTTGGCAGGTTCAACGCATTATCAATTCTCTGCATTGCCCTTTGGCTTATCTACTGTGCCCAGAGTATTTACAAAATGCCTGGCATCAGTAATTGCATATTGCAGACAACGAGGAATACAAATTTATCCATATCTGGATGACTGCCTGATCCAAGCAGACAGCAAGGACATTCTATTACAGCATCTGGCTTTTGTAACACAGCTGCTCAGTTGCCTAGGGTACACAGTAAACAAAAAGAAGTCAAAACTAATACCCTCACAACAGATAATATTCCTGGGTGCCAGCTTAAATACAACAGCCTAGATGGCTTACCTCACGCCAGACAAACAAAAACAATTGACTCAATACTTCAAAAAGATAGCAACTTTTACCCAGCTCACTGCAAGGAAAATCCTGCAGGCATTGGGGTTCATGGCATCATGCATTCGACTAATCCCATATGCAAAGCTGCATATGAGAAAATTACAGTGGTACCTGAAAAGTGTATGGTCTCAACACAGGCACAGCCTCGAAACAAATATACCTATCATTCCCTGCCTTCAAAAAGAGTTCCTATGGTGGGCTCAAGCATGTCAAACAAACAAGGGTCTTCCTTTCATCTTACCTCCAGCAAACCAAACCATGACAACAGATTCTTCAGACTACGCCTGGGGAGCACACATGGCAGGACAGTGCATACAGGGCAAATGGTCTGCAAAACAAATGCATCTTCACATCAACCAAAAGGAGATGCTAGCTGTGCAAAATGCACTGACAGCCTTCAAGGACCTCTTGCATCCAGGACAACCTACCCTTTATGCAGACAGGCCATGACCTTATGGCACACAGCTTTGACCTACCAAGTGCAACTACAAGCACAATTCCTGACAGGAAAGGAAAACATATTGGCAGATGAATTAAGCAGAAATATGGTAGACCCTCACGAGTGGAGACTACACCCACAAGTATTTTCAATGATAACTCAAAGATGGGAATGTCCAGACATAGATCTATTTGCCTCCCCCAACAATTGCCTATTACAAAAATTCTGCACAAGGACTTATCACTCCCTAGCCTGGAAAGTGGACGCTCTATCATTCAGTTGGACAACACTGACAGTCTATGCCTTCCCTTCACTACCTCTATTGATCAAGGTATTATTGAAGGTCAGATCAGAGAGAACACAAATGATCCTCATTGCTCCGGACTGGCCACGCCAGCACTGGTACCCATTACTAAGGAACTTGACTCATAGCCCTCCATGGATCTTGCCTCAATTCCCACTACTGTTGACTCAGAAAAACTATCAAACCCGTCACAGCCAGCTCAGAACTTTAAATTTAGCTGCATGGAGAATTCCTAAAATTATCAATAAACACTTCTCTCAAAGGACGTCCTGAATGTAATTATGGAGGCCAGGAGGCCCAGCACCAGGAAGACTTACTCAGACAAATGGAAAAGATTTTGTGCATGGCACCAGGCTAAAGGTCAAAATCCTTGGACACCAAACATTCCTCACATACTGCAATACCTAACTGAGATGCTACACAAAGGCCTTTCCTTCTCCTCCATTAAGATCCATGCTTCAGCCATTTCAGCTCACTATAATACGGATCCCACAATTTTCTCACCCCCTTTACTTAGGCAGTTTCTCAGAGGGGCTAAGAATATAAGATCCCCCAGAAAACCACCAACACCAACTTGGGACCTGAACTTCGTTTTAGAAAAGTTAACACTACCTCCTTTCGAACCAGCCTTCTCAGCAGAACTACAATACTTGACTTGGAAAACAGCCTTGTTACTGGCTATTACCTCAGCATGCAGGGTCTCAGAACTACAGGCACTTATGGCAGTGGAACCTTTCATCGTTTTCCATCAGGACAGAGTTTCCTCACGAACTAACCCTACCTTCATGCCCAAGGTAGTATCCAGTGTGGCTTTGAATCAGACCATTAATTTACCCACCTTTTATCCTAATCCACAGAATAAAGGAGAAAGGCTCCTTCACTCTTTGGACATTCACAGACAGCTACGTTACTATTTAGATAAGACAAAGACCGTCAGAAAAACTGACCAACTCTTTGTATCATATGCTGCAGGTTCACAAGGAAAGGCTATTTCAAAACAGACCATCTCCAAATGGATAGCACATTGTATCCGCTTTTGCTACTCGTACCATGGGAAGGCAGTGCCTGTCAATATTAGATCCCATTCTACCAGGGCTACTGCAACCTCAGCAGCCTTTCTCTGAGGGGTTCCAACCAAAGACATTCTGGAGGCAGCTACTTGGAGTTCAGTGCACACCTTTACCAAGCACTACCACCTTCCATTATACTCAAAAACCAGAGCTGGTTTTGCCACTGCAGTTCTGCAGGGCATCCTAGCATCACCTAACCCAGTTTAGTACCAGCCACCCTTCCATAGCTTTGGGACTCTACCCAAGTGTGATGACTGCAGCAGTATAGCACGATGAACATAGTACAGTTTTGTACCTACCATAAATGTAGATGTTCGAGTGGTTATACTGCTGCAGTCCAGGTTACCCTCCCTCCATCCCCTCTACATACCAGGGTGTTAGTTACAACTCCGTGTACATCAATCTATTGGATGCATGTCTATATGGTGTATTTGCTTACAGCTAGTATTGCTTATCTACTAAGGTATTGTTGCATACCTATTGTATTGCCTTCCTAGTTGGGGGCACCTGACATCTGGGGCAAGAAAAACTGAAGAAAATGGCGTTGGCTGTCTCTTTTATTCCCCTGACGCACTGACGTCAGGGAAGAGGTGACGACAACTGACGCCGGACCAGGACTTTGGGATTCGGCCGACTGCGGGACAGCCTGACGACAGGATAACCCAAATGTGATGACTGCAGCAGTATAACCATTCGAACATCTACATTTATGGTAGGTACAAAACTGTACTTTTCTATGGTGGGCAAAGGCCTGTCACCAAAACATGGGATGGCCCTTCACTCTACCCCCAGCCAGCCAAACCTTAACAACAGACGCATCAGATTATGCTTGGGGAGCCCACATGGCAGGAAGATGCATTCAGGGCATATGGGCACCAAAACAAATGCATCTACATATCAACCAGAAAGAGATGCTAGCTGTTCAAAAGGCCCTAACAGCTTTCAAGGACTTACTTCATCCAGGACAACTACTGATAGACGGACAACACCACAGTCATGTGGTATATAAACAAGCAAGGGTGCACACACTCATACCCCCTTTGCAGATTAGCCATGGCACTGTGGGACACAGCTTTGACCTACCAAATATATCGTCAAGCTCAATTTCTGCCAGGAAAACAAAACACTCTGGCAGCCGATTTAAGCAGAAACCTTATGGATCCTCACGAGTGGAAACTAAATCCACAAGTCTTCAGCATGATAACAGAGAAATGGGGGAGCCCAGACATAGATCTATTTGCCTCTCCTCACAACTATCAATTGAAAAGATTCTGCACAAGGACTTATCACAGACAAGCATGGAAAAACCTATCCGTTTACGCCTTTCCTCCTCTGCTTCTTCTACCCAAGGTCCTCCTAAAAGTCAGACAAGAGAAGCCAAAGATGATATTAATTGCCCCTGACTGGCCCCGCCAATACTGGTACCCAATCCTAAGGAACTTGTCTCAGTACCCAGCTTGGACCTTGCATCAAAGACCACAACTTCTGTCCCAGCAAAACAATCAGATCCTGCACAATCAACTACAGACTCTGAACCTGGCAGCATAGCTAATCATGTAATCATACAAACGACACCTCTCAGTAAAGCTGTGATGGATGTCATTTTGGAAGCCAGATAGCCTAGTACTTGAAAATCTTATGCTGACAAATGGAAGAGATTCTGTGCTTGGAATCAAGCACAAGGAACTGATACAGCAGAACCACATATTCCTCAGATATTACAATACTTAACTGAGATGCTTGACAAAGGCCTATCTTTCTCATCAATCAAAATCCATGCCTCTGCCATTTCGGCTCATTACAATACAGAGCCACCAATCTTTTCTCATCCTTTACTAAAGCAGTATCTTAGAGGAGCCAAAAATGTAAGGCCTCCTAGAAGATCACCATTACCTGCATGGGACCTCAAGTATGTGTTGGAAAAGCTCACCCTGCCTCCATTTGAACCAGCTGCTACTGCTGACATAAAGTTCTTATCATGGAAGACAACTCTGCTACTAGTTCTGCTACTAGCAATTACTTCAGCAGGAAGAGTTTCAGAGCTACAGGCCCTCATGGCTGTAGAGCCTTTTATCATATTTTACCCAGACAGGGTGTCTCTGAGGACAAATCCAACTTTTATGCCTAAAGTGGTTTCCAGTGTGGCTCTTAACCAAACAATACACCTGCAAACTTTTTATCCAAGTACACAGAACAAAGGGGAGAAAATTCTGCACTCCTTGGATGTACACAGACAGCTAAGATTCTACTTGAGCAGGACTAATGCTCTAAGAAAAATTGAACAATTGCTAGTGTCATATGCTGCAGGATCAGAAGGAAAGGCAATTTCAAAGCAGACGATTTCAAAGTGGATAAACCACTGCATCCGTTTCTGCTACTTACACCATGGTAAACCTGTGCCCAAGGGCATTAGGGCTCATTCCACCAGAGCTGCAGCTACTTCAGCAGCTTTTCTCAGAGGAGTACCAACCAAGGACATTCTAGAGGCTGCTACTTGGAGTTCTGTTCACACCTTTACAAAGCATTACCATTTGCCTCTCTACTCTAAGTCCAGGGCAGGCTTTGCCACTGCAGTGCTGCAGGGCCTGATAGCCGCACCTAATGCTGTTTAGCTACAGCCTCCCAACCATAGCTTTGGGATTCTACCCAAATGTAATGACTGCAACAGTGAAACACAAAGAACATAAAGTTGTGTACACTTACCATAAATGTAGATGTTCGAGAGTGTATTCACTGTTGCAGTCTAGGTTACCCTCCCGCCATCCCCCTGTCATTCTTAAGTTTATCTTTCCTTCTCTATCTTCTACAACCTATGTGGTGTATTTGCTTGTAGATGAAGGTAAAGTTTATATTGATGCATGTGTGTGTGTGTATATATATATATATATATATATATATATATATATATAAAATATTGCTACCTTTTTGGGGGCACCTGACATCAGGAGCAAGAAAGACTAAAGAAAATGGCATTGGCTGCATGTTTTATACCCCTGACGACCTGACATCATGGAAGAGAAGACAGCAACTGACGCAGGACCCAAGACGTTGGAATTCAGGCCGACTGAGGGCAACCTGCCAGCAGATTACCCAAATGTAATGACTGCAACAGAGAATACACTTGAACATCTACATTTATGGTAAGTGTACATAACTGTACTTTGTTTAGGCCCAGACCACAACGTCCCTCGTTGTCTTTTCTGTGCTTTGTTCAGCGCCAGAACTATCCGTCATTGGGCCCTTATTGTAGCCAGATATTTTCGCTTACAGTCCTCGAATTCCGATATGGCTTCAGTAAGCCATCCGACAGCAGATCTTCTGAAAAACGTAAAGGTAAAGACAGAGACAGACTGCACAGATCCAAACCTACCGATGATGCTTCCGTTACGCTAGTCATCAGTTCTCCGGTACTCAGTGAGGCTCTTTCACAGTCCCTGATGCCCGATTCAGTTGATTCGCAGGCCGATACCGAGACCCTTTTGGAGTCCAATATGCTGCAAAACTCTTCTTTGACTAAGAATCCTGCGGTCGTCTCACCCTTGGATGAGTCCAGAGCCGCTGAGCAGGCACCATCTTCCGAGGAAGGCCTTCGCACTACCGAATCTTGACACAAACTGACGTCTTCTTTCGCGACTACCGTTCTTTCTAAAACTACCGAGTTTCTCTGGCCCATGGTACGAACCACATCCAAGAAACCGACGACCCACTCTCAGGTGCCTGCTACCTTGCCTCAATCTCAAATGCTTAAAATGGCCGAAGACCTTATCATGCTGATCAGGACAAGCCAAGCTACCCCCCTCCAAAAAGAAAAGAGAACTGTCCCCTGTAGTTCTGTCTATACAAGACTCAGATGAATCTGATGCATCTGAATATGAAGACATGCAACCCCCCTATCCACTTATGAGGATTCTGATACTGAAGATTCCATTACTTCTGCCTCTCCCCCAGAGGATTTCTCCTTCGGGGAAACCCTGCATACCTTAAGGGAGCATTAACAATGGGAGAGTCAGGAATACCCACAGTCTAAAAAGAGACTCGGAAATTCCTAGATCTTCCACAACACAGACCCTTGGCCATCCCCCCAGTCCTAGATGTTGTGGAGGATGTTTTCCTCAAATCCAGCTGAACTCATGACGCCCTTCCTCCTGCTCCCAGAAAACCAGATGGGTACTATAGTGTCCCTGACTCACACAAATATATTTTTAAAAATTCTACAGCTGACCTGGAGGTGATTTCTCAAGGGCCAAAGGGTATTAAAGCTACCTGTACTAAGAGTCCCACACCCTCAGATAGGGATTCCCGAGCACTGGACAGATGGGGTAAAAAAAGTATACACCTCAGCTACTCTTGCTAGCAGGGCACTAAATTGTCAGTTCCATATGCTGAAATTTCAGCAACATACCTTGAACTGCTTAAAAGATGGCTGCCTTTCCTGCTTGGGCAAAATCTAAAGATTTACAAGAGTTAATGCATTCTGCAAGTCAAGTAACTAAACACAACTTGCACTGTGGTTTTGACGCCCTAGAAGCCTCTTGCAGGGTAGCAGTCACTGGATCTGTCATTAGTAGGCATCCATGGCTTAAGTAACAGCCCCTGCCAGACCATGTCAAATCTAAATTGTTGGATGCCCCCTTGCACAAAGATAACTTATTTGGCACTAAGGCAGAAGAGGTCTTAAAAAAGATGGAAGAAAAATGAAAATCTATGCAAACAGTTAAGGATTTCTTGCAGTTTTTCATCCCCTGGGTTCAGCAGGCATTGTCCGTCCAAACACTGGTCCTTTCCTGCTCCCAGTAAACTAGCCCAGCCAAGGCCCTGAGGCAGCAGACTACCCAGACAGCAGCCCCAGGGAATGCAGAGATTGAAGCAGTGGACTACCTCCACTTCCAAACCTAGGAGTTCTAAGCCACCCCCTTATGGTAAGAACTCACAATGACTCACCTCCTCCAACCCCTCCCTCTGCCCACATTCACTTACCCCTAGGAGGAAAACTCTCCTTTCACTCAAGCACCTGGGCCACCATTACCAAGGACCACTGGGTTCTGAACATTATGCCAGAGGGATACAAATTTTCCTTCCACATCCTTCCAACCCTGAAAGGGTTCCCAGATCTACTTCCAAATCAGTGGACAGAGGCACAAAAGCAAATCCTTTCCCTGCTCTCTATGAGGGCAATTGAGCACGTTCCTGCAGAACAGATATGCCAAGTTTCTACTCCAGACTTTTTCTGGCGCCCAGAAAAGAGGGCACCTGGTGCCCCATCCTCGATCTATTCATGCTAAACACTTTTCTGGTGATACCAAAATTCAAAATGCTCACCCTCCAGCAGCTGCTACCCATGCTCTCCAAAGACGCTTAGCTAGCCACAGTAGATCTAAAGGAGGCCTACCTCCAAATTCCTATCAAGAAATCATGCAGGAAATATCTCCGCTTTAGGGCAGGATCTCAACACTTTCAGTTCTCTGCGCTTCCCTTTGGCTTATCTACTGCTTCCAGAGTTTTCACAAAATATCTGGCTCCAGCCATTGCCTTTTGCAGAGAAAGAAATATTCAGATTTACCCATATTTAGACGACTGCCTTATTCAGGCAGACAGCCAGGAAAAACTCCTCAAGCACCTGGCCTTTGTAAAGGCCCTGCTAACCTCCCTAGGGTACACAGTCAATGATAAGAAATCCAAACAAGTGCCCACCCAAAGGATAATTTTTCTGGGAGCATGTCTGGACACAGCATCCCAGATGGCATACCTTACTCCAGAGAAACAAATTTTCCTGACAGCCTACTTCTCTCAACTAGCCACCAGGCCCCAGCTAACTGCAAGGAATATCCTGCTAGCTCTGGGGTTCATGGCATCTTGCATACTCCTCATTCCGTATGCCAGACTGCATATGAGGAAACTTCAGTGGTACCTAAAGAGCCTTTGGTGCCAACACTCTCAAGACCTGGGAACTCTTCTACCTATAATTCCTTGCCTCAGAAAAGACTTTCTTTAGTGGACGACAGCATGCTCCCACAACAAGGGAATGCCTTTCTCCCCACCCCCAGCCACCCAGACCCTCACCACAGACGTATCAGACTATGCTTCGGGTGGACGGGCCAATGGAACCCACAGCAAATCCCTCTGCACATCAGTCAAAAAGAGATGATCGCTGTGCAGCATGCCTTGATAGCCTTCAAGCCTCTTCTCTCACCAGGGGCTCTCCTGATCAAAACAAACAACACCACTGTGATGTGGTACATCAACAAGCAGGGAGGGACTCATTCCTATCCACTATGCAGGCTGGCCATGACCCTTTGGCACACAGCCTTTGCCAAGCAACTGCACCTGATAGCAAAATTCCTACCAGTCTCTCTCAACTCCCTGGCAGACCAATTAACCAGAAATCTTCTGGACCCACATGAGTGGCAACTCAACAGAAGTACCTTCACCCTAATAACTCAAGAGGGGTAACACTGAAGGTCGACCTATTTGCCTCCCACACCAACCATCAACTCAGCAAATTCTCCACCAGGAAGCATCACTGCATGGCTTGAAGAGTGGATACCCTGTCCTTCCCTTGGGTCAGTCTATCAGTTTGTGTCTTTACTCCCCTGCCTCTCATCTCCAGTGTACTACTCAAAATAAGGCAGGAAAAACCCAGGACCTTTCTTGTACTTCCAGACTGGCCCTGGCAGCACTGGTACCCCTTGCTGTGCAGCTTGTCCCCGCTACCCCCTTGGCATCTTCCTCAGATTCCAAAGCTACTGATCTAGAGGGAAGGGGAATTCATGCATCCCCAATTGCAGACACTCAGTTTGGCAGCTTGGCTAATTCCCTAACCCCGAACCAATCTGTCAACCTCAGTAAACAGGTTCTGGATGTAATCCAGGAGGCCAGACGCCCCGGCACCAGAAAATCTTATGCTGATAAATGGAAAAGTTTCTGCACCTGGGTCCAGGCTAAGGGAGCCAATACAGCACAGCCCTCCCTCCCTCTCATCATGGATTACTTAGCTGACCTACTACACAGTGGCCTCTCTTTCTCCTCTATAAAAATTCATGGCTCTCCTATTTCTGCACATTTTCCCACTGACCAGCCCCTTTTCTCACACCCTCTAATCAAACAGTTCCTAAGAGGGGCTAGCAACTTGAGGCCACCCAGAAGGGCACCAACACCAGCTTGGGACCTTAACCTCATATTGGAAAAGCTCACCCTCCCCCCTTTCGAACCAGCTTCTTCTGCAGAGCTAAAATTCCTCTCCTGGAAGACAGCTTTCCTTCTGGCAATCACTTTAGCCAGAAGAGTCTCTGAGCTGCAAGCACTCCTGGCTGTGGAACCCTTCACTATCTTCCATGCAAACAGGGTATCCATCAGAACTAACCCATCCTTCATGCCCAAGGTGGTGTCCAGTGTGGCTCTCAACCAAACCCTTCATTTGCCCACCTTTTTTCCTAATCCCCAGAACAAGGGGGAAATGATTCTTCACTCTCTAGATGTGCACAGACAACTCAGATTCTATATAGACAGGACTAAATCCTTTAGAAAGTCTGATCAACTGCTGGTTAGCTTTGCTACAGGGGCAGAAGGCAAAGCCATCTCCAAACAAACCATTTCCAAATGGATAGCACACTGCATCCATTTCTGCTACAAACAGCATGGAAAGCCTCCCCCAAGGGGATCAGGACACACTCCACCAGAGCAGCCTACACCTCTGCAGCTTTCCTTAGAGGAGTCCTCACCAAGGACATACTGGAGGCTGCCACCTGGACTTCTGTTCACACCTTTACCAAGCAGTGCCACCTGCCTCTCTTCTCCAAATCCAGGGCAGGGTTTGCCTCTGCAGTCTTGCAGGGCATCCTAGCCAGCCCCTAGTTTCAATGACTACCTCCACCGTTTTCCTCAGCTTTGGGAATCAACCCAAATGTGATGAATGCAACAGTGAAACATGAAGAACATAGTACACTTGTGTACACTTACCATAAATGTAGATGTTCGAGTGTATTCACTGTTGCAGTCCTGGTTTCCCTCCCTCCAGCCCCCTTTCTTCTCTTTCTCCTTTATTTCCATTGTAACTTGCTGTTCTCCTTTCCTTACAAGGGACATATTGGTATTTATTTTCCACTGGTGGGGTTTCTTCCACCAGAGCATGGCCTCCTACCTGGGGACTCCTGACAGGTTAGGGCAAGAAAAATTGATATAATAGCATCAGCTGCCTTACTTTATACTACTGACAACTTGACGTCAGTCCTCAAGCGACAGCAAGCAAGACATTAATACTAAGTCTCTGGTATTTGGGCTGGCCGAGGGCTACCCTGGCAGGGATATCCCAAATGTGATGACTGCAACAGTGAATACACTTGAACATCTACATTTATGATAAGTGTACACAACTGTACTTTCTAAGCACATGCCCAGACCAGCTTGAATTAGCATAAGCCATTCTTTACCTTTGTGGCAGGATTGTGTTGATTGGCTGCTGGCTGGTGGAGGTTGGATGGTCTAGGACTTGGAGTAAGCACTCATTGGTTCATTTGAGCTTTTTTTAAAAAAAAAAGTTGTTTAAGGTTGCATCTTCTGGTATTTAAGCCGTAACTTTGAAAGGATTTCTGTCTGTACACACTGAGCCAAGTGGAGGAGGGGCATTGACTACAACTCTGATCTGAGATGTATAACAATAAGTATCCTGTTTTTTTTTTTTTTTTTTGCTTATTTTTACTAGTTATTGCGTCTAGCAATTTATATACAGCATTTTTTATTGCCTGCTGCACAGTTTTTACTGTATTTTATTGCCATTATCTAATCTGCATTGTTGAACTAAAATTGTCTGCTTACAGGGCCTGATAAATAAGGTTTTTACTGACACTGTTTGTAAAGCTTTTTAGCTAGTTTTACTGTGTGAAAGGCATTAACTTGAAATTTTCTCTACTTGTTAAGCACCTGTTTGTTTGTTCTGATTTCCTGCCAAGGAGTGTATCATGTAACTGATTTGTTTGCAGTTAAAAGCATTCTGTAGTCTCTCCTTGCTCCTTTATCTGTTTAAAAACTTTCATTTTGTGGCTCACTGCTGTTCTTCTGCTATGATAAACATTTCTGTAGTGTTTACTGGCTAAAAGAGTGTAGGCTAGTAGCTGTAGTATTGTTCTCCGCCCTTCCTCCCTGTTGGTGTCATGCTGAGGGTCTACTAAATTTGATCTACACTCATTTGTTCGAAAGTTCATTTGATCGAAAACCAGTATTCAAGGCATAAAACTGGGATTTGTCCCCCTCCCCAATGTCGTGTGACCCTGGAGTTGATATATATAGTTGGGGGGCACAGCCCCCCACCTATTTTAATTTAAACGAAGAAAATAACACAAAAAGTACACATTTTAAACGAAAATAGGTGGGGGACTATGCCCCTCACACCCCCTAACTATATATAACAACTCCAGGGTTGCACAACATTGGGGAGGGGGGCAAATCCATGTTAATCGCCTTGAATACTGGTTTTCGGTCAAATGAACTTTTGACCAAATGAGTGTCGATCAAATGGTCTGTCGATCATATGTAGTAGACCCCATGCTAGTATACTTGGTGGCTTTGCAGTTGCCTGCCCCTACTGTAAATTTGATCTGGAACATTCCTCCCAGTCTAGTGTCATTAGCTCATTCTACCTAATACAGACAGAACATGTGAGAAGGCCAACCCACTTAGTTTCCTAACCTTGAATTATCTTCTGCGTCTCCTTTCTCCTTTTCCTTTACAAAAAAAAAAAACTTTGCTAGAATCTCCGTGTTCTGTTTAACTGTAACAAAAAAATGTAAGCTTGTTTCCTACCTTTCCTGTAACTAGTCTAGTCCAGATACAGATTTGCTATATCTAGGACTGTTTGTAAGCTTCTGAGCCCCCCAAGCCTGTCTTTGTTGGAGGGAACCTATCTACCACATAAGGAGTGGTTTCTGGCCCATAAATTGTAGTTGTTGGCCATTTGGGCAGTTTTTCCATCTCTCAACTTTCTGATTTAAAAGCCTACATTTGCACTTGTTTCTTTCCTGTAACTAGCCATACAGATTCTTAGTTTTAGCACTTGAATTTGCTTATTCGTGCTCAGCACTTGTTCAGAACTTGTTGTAAGCACTAAATAAGCTACACATTACTACAGCACTCAACCTTCCTCATTACCTAGAAGAAAACAGTTTTTGTACTTAATTTTCTCACTTGCTTAGAGAAAAACAGCTCTTGTCCTCACTTTCCTCATTTGTCTAGAGGAAAATAGTTTTTTATTCAGGCATGTCCAATGGTCATCTCCCAGTGTTCTCACCTGTCTCTCTGATTAATCTGGGCATCTTGGGGCAATGTAGCAATTGCCTCATGTTCACAGACAACCCTCTCCTCCTACCACCCAACACTACAACCGGTCAGAGATGCCCTTATCTAGCCAAATTGGAGGTAAAGCTCTCTCCAACCAAGACTGAACTTAACATTCAAGAGGAGAAGGTAAACACTTGCACCACACCACACTCATCACATAGTCCCACTAAACGTACACCACCAAAATCCACACATAGAAACGCAAAAACATTTGAGGAGGCTCTCAATAATAATCTGCTCAAGCAACAGAGACCTCCAAAGCAGAAACGCAAGCAACCTCCACCCCCCCCCAACACAACCCAGATGACACATAGCCCACAGACTCAGTGTGCCACTCAACCACAGCCCATAAGGCTAAACAACATACCCAACACACTAGTCATAGGTGACTATATAGTCAGGCACACTGATGTCCCACTCACCAGGCTAAACGAGGAGAAGGTTACTGTCAGTTGCCTTTTGGGTGCCAGGATCCGCCACATAACCCACACACTCAGGTCACTCCACAACAAATACAAATATGACTCTGTCATTGTCCATGTTGGTGTGAACGACCTGAGACATAGCTCCCTGGACTACATGAAAAGAGACATGGAAGAGCTCACTGATCTTGTAGCCCAGGGAGGTATGACCGTAACTCTGAGTAGCATCCTGCCATTGCCCAGAAAGATACCGCAGTACAAGGACAAAATGATTGACTTCAACAATTGGCTAAGCTTCTGGTGTCATTCTAAGGGGATCCAGTATCTGTCTGCCTGGGATGGCATGGTCGACAGACTACAATGCTTTGCCAGAAATGGCCTGCACCTGTCACCCGTGGGATTCCGAATATTGGCTAAGGCTCTTGCCGCCCCTATACTGCCTTTTTTTGGCAAAGTTCAAATGACAAATTCACCACCATAACAGGAACAGGCAAGCAAAAACTGAGGGTAATGCTACTCAATGCTAGAAGTCTAAATCTCAAAATGCACTCCCTTAAGGCACTTCTTAAAATGGAGAGCATCGATATCTGTGCAGTGACTTGAGACCTGGTTCAAGGCTCCAGAGAGCACCCACGCATTACCAGGCTGTAACTCATACCACACTTTTCGTCCATCTAACCTGGACCGGAACACCAAAGGCAGAGGTGTGCCCATATTTATTAAGGATATCTACACCTCCAGGCTAGTTGCTCAGCATAATGCATCCGAGGTTACCCAAATGCAATTAACTCTGGGCAAAACTGCAATCCAAATTGGAGCTTGCTACAGCTCCCCCACCATGCCCCAGGATTCCACCTCCTCTTTTCTTGATATACTGGAAAATATTAGGGTTCAACCAAACACCCTAATAATGGGCGATTTCAACTACCACACCATTAACTGGGAAAACTACTCATGTACCAACTCCTTCACTCAATGCTTTCTGGAATTCATAAATTCCAATGCCCTGGATCAACTTATCCACACCCCCACCAGGGGTAACAGTATCCTAGACCTAGTCATTAGCAACATGAGTGACTGGTGTTCCACACCTGAAGTTAACACCTCGTTGGTTAGATCCGACCATAAGCTAATCATCCTAGATATCCACATCCTGCCCCCACCCCCCATTAAGGAAACCACGGGTAAAAAATTTCTCCAAAGCCAACTTCATGCTTCTTAAGACAGAAGTGGCGAACTTCAAGACACACATGCAGATGGACAATACAGTTACGACTGCTGAATCCTACACAAATGCTCTCCATAAGCACTTACACGAGTGCATGGATCGTGCTATCCCAAACAGAACCAAGATGCTATCCTCCAAAAAAAGGAACCCAATCTTTTGGTCCCCTGCCATAAACAAACTCTACAACAGAAAGAAGAAACTGTTGCAAAAGAGAGTAAAATCCCATGAGTGGAGGAGCTCCCTGGTCATCCTCAGTAAGAAGCTGAGAGCCCTTATAAGATCCTCCAAAGCTAGCTATGAAAACAAAATCGCCACTGATTCTAAGGACAGCCACAAATCATTCTATAGCTATGTCAAGAATCTTAGTGGCAACATCCATATCTGCTCTGAGACAGCACAATGGCATAAAAATTACAGAACCAACTGATATTGCCAATATCCTGGCAGATAGGTTCAGTGCTAACTTTACCCCCTAAAGGGCCCATATGTATACAGGAAGAATGCAGAGTCCCTGTAATCACAACAACGCAGGTAAAAGCTGCACTCTCTAAAGCCAGAAACACAGCATCCATGGGACCGGACAACATCCCAGGCTGCATTTTACACAAACTTCAGAATGAACTGGCTCCCCACCTAAGCACCATATTCAATCATAGCCTCACGTCAGGCTTTGTGCCCACTGAATGGTGCACAGCAACAGTTATCCCATGCCACAAAGGGGGAGCCACCACTGAACTATCGCCCTATTAGTCTGACGAGCCTGATCTGAAAGGCCATGGGACGTATCATCTTGGAGCTCTTAAACAAAGACATTGGTAACCTTCAAACTCTGGACCCTG